>NW_015171560.1:166705-203469 GCF_001447785.1 Gekko japonicus | reverse complement strand
ACACACACACACCCAGTAATCGTTTTTCTAAATGGAAAAGTCCCAGACTCTTCAGCAGTGTTCCCTCTAAGCTGAATTAGTGTGAGGTGGCTCACAGTTTTTTGAGCCTCCGGCTCACACATTTTTGTGTTAGCTTAGGAAGGACAGCTCCAGAGCAAACTATAGGCAGTAGCCAAATCGCTCACTCACAACTTTAATGCCAGTAGCTCACAAAGTAGAATTTTTGCTCACAAGACTCCACAGCTTAGAGGGAGCATTGCTCTTCAGCCTTTCCTAACAGGGAAGGTGCTCCAACCACCTCATCGTCTGGGTCGCCCTCCTCTGTACTTTCTCCAGCACTGCTATGTCCTTTTGGAGAGACGGTGGCCAGAACTGTCCACAGTATTCCAAATGAGGCCGTACCCGAGATCTTTACAGGGACAGTACAATACTGGCCGTTTTATTGTCAATCCGTTTCCTAATAATCCCTCAGAACCACTGCTTGACAGCAGTGCTCCCTCTAAGCTGAGTTAGTGTGAGCTATCTCAAAGTTTTTTAGTCTCCGGCTCACACGTTTTTGTCTTAGCCCGGGAAGGATGGGGCTCCGGAGCAAACCAACTGATGAAGCAGTCAAATTGCTCGCTCACAACTTTAATGCCGGTAGCTCACAAAGTAGAATTTTTGCTCACAGGACTCCACAGCTTAGAGGGAGCATTGCTTGACAGGGGAAGGATTTCTTCCTCCACCACTCAATCCTGAGAGATACGGGGAAAGGTTAGGACCAGAGATTTCTTCTGATTCACCCCCACTGATTTGGACTACGCCCTCCTCCTCTGCACCTCCTGAAGTGGCTGTGTGGAAGCAATTGCCAATTTGGGGCCATATTCGGCTCCGGTGCTGTTTCCTGAACCCCTGGAAGACGTGATGAGGGGGTGGGCCAGGGTTTCCACTGGCGCTAAGCATGGCAATGGGAGGGGGCAGAGCTGAGGGAGCTTTGGCCATTCAAAGTACACTTGAGAGCGGGTGGGCAGAGCCTGCTGAAATCTCAGCCGCTATTGACTGAGCAACACCTTCTGTGGTTAGGAGCGAAGACTTAATGGCCTCACCCCTGGAAGACGTGATGAGGGGGTGGGCCGGGGCTTCCACTGGCGCAAAGCATGGCATTGGGAGGGGGGCAGAGCTGAGGGAGCTTTGGCTATTCAAAGTACTCTTGAGAGCGGGTGGGCAGAGCATGCTGAAATCATAGCCGCTATTGACTGAGCAACACCTTCCCCGGTTACGAGCGAAGACTTAATGGCCTCTCCCCTACTGTGCCTAGCAAAACCGGAATGAATTAAACTAAAGATGGAGGAGTAATTTTGTCCAAATTGTACCATTTATATAGGCTGAAGATGTCAGGTTTTTAAGCACAGGGTTTGGATTTGCTCAGGGTAGAATTCTCTCTCTCTCTCTCTCTCTCTTTTAGCATATGGTACACATATACAATGGAGCTGCGGTGGCTCAAGTGGTTAAGACGCTGAACTGCAGGCTGTGGAAGGTCAGTAGTTCAGCGGTTCAAGACCCGGGTGCCGCAAGACAGGGTGAGCTCCTGTCTCTAGTTCCAGCTCCTGCCAACCTAGCAGTTCGAAAGCAAGAAATTGCAAGTAGATACATAGGGACCACTTCGGTGGGAAGGTAACAGCGTTCCGTGCGCCTTGGTGTTTAGTCATGCCGGCCACATGACCACGGAAACGTCTTCGGACAGCGCTGGCTCTTCGGCTTTGAAACGGAGATGAGCACCGCAACCCTAGACTCGGATTCGACTGGCTTTCGAGCAAGGGAACCTTTACCTTTTACACATATACATCCACCCTGACCTGGATAGCCCAGGCTACCCCAGTCTCATCAGAACTTGGAAGCTAAGCTGGGTCAGCTCTGGCCAGTATTTGGATGGGAGACCACCAAGGAATTCCAGGGTTGCTATGCAGAGGAAGGCAATGGCAAACCACCATTTCTTGCTTCGGAAACCGTTTGGGATTGCGATAAGTGGGCTGTGACTTGGATCAAGCTAATGGCCTATCCAGTCCAACTCAAGAGAGAAGCTATATTTAAAAAGGGGTTTTGATGTGCCAAGCGCTTAAGGGCAGAGGGCCCAACCATTTTAGAGGTCAAGCTGAATGTCCATCGTGCGCTCTCAAACAACCGAACACAACTTCTTAATATTAGCCTCTATGCGCCAAGAGACATCAGATATTTAAAATGTTTTAATTGTTTTATGTATACCAGGTACACTGTACCGACTTTGTAAGCCGCCCTGAGCCCGTTCGCGGGGAGGGCGGGGTATAAATATGCTAAAATAATAATAATACTAAAAAAATACATGTTGAGCAGTATCCTTGGTGATTGTCCTAGAACCCTGGATAATTACTGAAGTCCAAACGTCTCTCAGAACCGGGTTAATACTACCATTGTTGAACTGGTATTTGGTGGCAGGCAATGCTGATGGGGTTATTACAAATCCTACTAAAAGAATTAATAAATGTAGCTGAAGATGGGGCGGTTGGTGGGAAGGTGAGGAAATGGGGTTGCTAGGACAGGGGAAAGAAGAAATAGTGTGGGGAAAGGGATACTGGGGAAAGTGATGTTCCCCTCCAAAGAAAGTCCTTGCAGATTCTTCCACCAGGCCTTCAACTAAGCCTTCAACTAAGGAGCCGCCCCCACATCAACATCGAGAGCTTTAATTATAGAGCCCTGGCCCTTGGCTTCAACACCTAGCCTGCGCCGCCCTTGTATGAGGAAGATCATGAGCACAATGACTGTGAGATCTTTGTGTACACTCTTAAGTAAGCCATCGTAAATAGCTAATCACCACTGCAAGCACTTTATGAACCACAATTTATTTATAATTGAACTGTTTTTAGAGGATTTTATGTGATTTTAATTGTTGTTTTCTACCGACTAGTGTAAGCCGCCCTAAGCCTGCTCGTGGGGAGGGTGGGGTATGTATAAATAAATGAATGAATGAATGAACACTATGCAATTGGGCCCAGCAGCTGGCACTGCACAACTGGACCATAGAATTCCCAAGGAGTGGCTGCCAGGGAGAAGGAAGGAGGAAAAGCGGAAGCCGGGGGGGGGCGGGCGTGCAGATAAGGTAGGTTAGCTGGTGGGTGGGTGGGAAGGAGAGCCAAAAAAGGGGAGAGGCTATGGAGGCTTTGAGGGAAAGGAAAGAAAAAAATAGTGGGGGAGGGGAAAATGTGATCCACCCCCAGAAGTCCTTGCAGATTCCCCCCTTGTAAATATTCTATTTTTGCTAAAAGGCTTATCTGGTGCAGCGGTTAAGTGCGGGGACTCTAATCTGGGAGAAACGGGTTTGATTCCCCACTCCTCCATTTGCACCTGCTGGATGACCTTGGGCAAGCCATAGTTATGTCAGAGCTGTTCTTGAAAAAGAGCAGTTTCTGTCAGAGCTCTCTCGGCCCCACCGACCTCAGAGGGTGTCTGTTGTGGGGAGGGGAAGGGAAAGGAGATTGTAAGCCGCTCTGAGACTCCCTTGGGTAGTGAAGGACGGGGTATCAATCCAATCTCTTCTTCTTCTTCTTTTACCTCACAGGGTGTCTGTTGTGGGGAGTGGAAGGGAAAGGAGATTGTAAGCCGCTCTGAGACTCCCTTGGGTAGTGAAGGGCAGGGTATAAATCCAATCTCCTCTTCTTCTGCTGCTGGTGCTGCTAGCCATTACACCATTGTGTGAGATTCAGTTCTATCACTTATTTTATGTTACACATAACCACACACAGCCTTTGGGGTTGGGTAATTTTTTAAAAAATTAACAATGGAAACCATCTGTCAGAGGTACATATTCCCATACCATCAGAAACAACGTATAGATTTATTGGCTGGAAACACCTTCTGGATTATCCAGTATTCCGGGGAGTGGGGGGGGACACACAACAAAAAACAGGGGTATTCCAAGGGGCCCTTTGGAAGTTCAGATAGCACAGGCACTTTTCTCAGGCAGAAAGAATCCAGTAATCAAGTTAACACTCCTTCACCTCTCCCGGCAAAGCAAAGAACCTGGTTTCACGTTTCAGTTGCCTTCTCCGGAAGGCACACCTTGGAGAACTACAGGCCAACTGGGGCACAAAAGGAAAAGAAGTTGCCCTTTCCAAATCGCACAACGATGAGTCAGATGCTGGCCCAAGCCAGACGGGGAAGCTCATAAACTCTGAGAGAAGCTGCCTTTAATAGGGGGCAGGAGGGGGGAAGGCAGCCATTTGACTCAGTGTCGATGGTCTAATCCCAGAACACAACCGGGCTCAGAGTCTTAACTGGCGAGACTAAGTGGCTGCCCAGGTGTGGGCCATTAAAGGTTCTTTTGCTGTTTATAGAAGCGAGATTAACATGCCCAAGGTACTACAGCAACCAGATACAGTTTAATCACTAATACAGTTGGGGAGGGGAGGCAAATAAACTTAAAAGCAGGAGGTGAACTGCCCAAATTGTTTCATCCAAGTTCTGAGCTGCAGCAGCACACGATGCATGGGACACCAGACACAAGCCGCTTGCTGTTATCTGGCCCAAGTTAAGATAACTGCTTCAAGACGCAGAATATCACAGTTCTCTGCACAAAATATACCGTTTACAATGGTGTTACTGCATTTACCACAGTGTCTTATAGCCAACTGCTAGGGTGGCAGGAGCTGGGGCCAGAGACGGGAGCTCACTCCGTCACATGGCACTGGGGTCTCAAGCTGCCAAACTACAGATCTCCCATGCGCCTCAGCGTTTAGTCATGCCGGCCACATGACCACGGAAACGTCTTTGGACAGTGCTGGCTCTTCAGCTTGGAAACGGGAGATGAGCACCGCCCCCTAGAGTCAGATTCGACTGGCTTTACCTTATAGCCAAGGTCTGCCTACCTCCTCATGCATAAGAACATAAAAATGTCAGAAGAGCCCAGCTGGATCAGACCGGGGTCCATCCAGCATCCTATCTCACACCAGTTCCTCTGGAGGGCCAACAACAGGGCAGATTGGCCGAGGCCTTCCCCTGATAAGAACATCAGAAGAGCCCTGCTGGATCAGGCCAGTGAGGGTCCATCCAGTCCAGCATCCTGTCTCACACAGGGGCCAACCAGTTCCTCTGGAGGGCCAACAACAGGGCAGAGAGGCCGAGGCCTTCCCCTGACAAAGAACCTAAGAACAGCCCTGCTGGATCAGACCAGGAGGGTCCATGCAGTCCAGCCTCCTGTCTCTCACAGTGGCCAGCCGGTTCCTCAAGAGGTTCAACAACAGGGCAGAGAGGCCGAGGCTTTCCCCTGATGTTGCCTCCTGGCTCTGGGAATCAGAGGATTAGTGTCTTTGAATGTGGAGGTTCACCTCTGTCACCAGCTAGTACATACAATCAATCACTCTAATCCCCCTTTAAAGCTACTTATTTCTGTGGCCACCACTACATGCTCCGGCAGCTGATTCCACATTTTAATCACTCCCAGTGTAAAGCAGTATTTCCTTCTGTCCATCCACGTGGGGCACCAAACCCACATAAGCCAAGGTTACCATGTAGGGTTCCGCAAACCAGGAGGAACCCCAGGATCGCAGAAAGATCTTGGCTTAAAATAACAACTGGGGTAAAAAGAAAACAAACCAGCCAGAGAGTTAAAAGTGACATCTGTTCAGACAACGTTTTGGGTTGTTATAGTAGCCCAAGCCCTGACCTGGCTAATCCAGCTTAGCCTGCTCTTGTTAGATCTTGGAAGCGACGCGGGGTCGGCCCCGGTTACTACTTGGATGGGAGACCACCAATGAAGTTCAGGGTCGATACACAGGGGCTGGGAATGCCAAACTGCCTCTGTCCACTTCTTGCCTTGAAAAAAGGAGGAGGAGGAGTTGGATTTACCGTATATCCCGCCTAGAGATGTAAAATTTCCAGAAATTTTGAAGCTCGGGAAAAAACCCGTTTTTTCTTCTGGAAAAAACAAGAAATTTTTGGGAAAACTGAAAAAAATGCTACATTAGCACTTTTTTTTTCTTTTCCAGATTGAAAGTCATTTGTTACTTTAGGAACATAAAATATGACTATGGACATTTTTACTTGGCATGAAGTTATCACAACTAGCATATTAAAATACAGTGTATCCAAACAATTATTACAAACAGGATAACCACCCACATGCAAAAACAAAACTGAAACCTTTTTCTTTTCTTGTGACAATAGCACCTTCCTAAAGGAAGAAATGCATCTTGTTCTTGCATTGGAGAGTTTGGTCTGTAACCTAGGACTTCCTTGTCCTCAGTGCACAGAAATTAGATCAATCTGATACCATACATATTTTTTAGAAATGATTTGGAAAATATTTAAACACCTTGTCTTAAAATATTTTATTCAACATGTTAAAATAAAATGTTCCTTAATCAATTTTTTTCTTTTCTTTTTTCAATTTTTCCAATTTTCCAGGAAAAAACAAAAAAGTATTCAGGAAAAAAAGGGGGGGACTTCGCCCCCCAAAAAAATTCCCGTTTTTTTCCCCCAGGCCCTCACATCTCTAATCCTGTCCTTCACTTGGACTCTCAGAGCAGTTTACAATCTCCTTCCCTTCCTCTCCCCACAACAGACACCCTGTGAGGCAGGTGGGGCTGAGATAGTCCTTTCAAGGACTGCTCTGGAGAGAACAGCTTGGAGAGAACTTGTGACTGACCCAAGGTCTCACCAGCAGCACGTGGAGAAGTGGGGGAATCAAACCCGGTTCTCCCAGATTAGAGACCATGACACCAAACTGGATGTCATGAGTCAGCTGAGACTTGACTGCACCTCACTCAAAACACGGTGGCCCAAAATTTGAGTTTACTGTGGTGGGCGTGGACCACTAGAAGATTCTTGATGACACACATTAAGGTATGGAATTCACTGCCAGAAAATGTGATGATGGTCAGAAGCTTAGTTTTGGGCGTTTTTTTAAAGCGATTAGAACTATCCTTTATGGACGTACTAATTAATGATTATTTGCTACGATAACGACATGCTTTAGAGGCTGCACACCTGAGCACCTGGTGCTAGGAACAGAATGGGAAGGATCACCGCCCTCCAAAACGACTTGCCTGGTTATGTCAGTTGGTCTATCACCTTCTGCACAAGACTCGTTAAGTGATTTACTGTAAAAACTAGACTGAATAAAAAGCGAAGGTGCAAACCTAGCAAAGAGGACCAACGAATTAAACTAGCAGAACGAACACACACACACTAACTACTCTTAAGACTCCAGCTACAACATCAGAAATTAAAGCTGGATTGAATCGCTTTAGGAAATTAAGAGGTGGCTTTGTGGGCCTCTCTAGGAAGACTTTCCATAGCCGTGGTGCCACCACCAAGAAGTCTGCAACTTCCCCAGGAGTTATCTGGACGGCCTCTGTTGAAAGCAAGACACTGGATTAGGTGGTCTGATCCGGCAGTGCCGTCCTTATATTCTACTCTATCGGGCCCTTTTATATGTTTCCTCTGAACTTTCCAGATAGGGTTGCCAAGTCCATCTTCCACCCCCAGCAGGGGAATTTGGGGCGTTCCTGGAGGGGGCGGGGCATCCCCGACGTGATGACGTCAGGTTGGGGACGTCCGCCGCCCCCCCCACCCACCCGTGCGCCGGATCTCCAGAAAAGGCAGTTCCCTGCACGTAAAGGAGCCAGCGTTTCCCTTGTAAATGCAGGAGCCGGCGTTTCCCCTTTAAGAGCAGCTGCGTTTCCCTTTTAAGAGCTCGAAGCTGGCATTTTCCTGCAAGCTTGCGGAGGAAACACGGGTTCCACACACTTAAAGGGAGAGAGATGGGTGGTTGTGGGTGTTGGGGGCGGGTAGAACCCCCCAAAAAACGGGGGACCCCTGGCAAACCGGGGGTGGGGGTTGGCAACCCTATTTCCAGAACTGACTGCCATCAAAGACGGGATGCCTAGCTGAGTGGATCACCACTATGAGTCAGGAGACGTGGTTCTATTTCTGACTTTGCTCTAATCTACGACAGCGTTCGGACTTCCCCTCTGTATTCTTCCATTCCCCCCTCCCGCCACACCTTCACAAAGCAGCTTACTAGGCAAGCTCCATTAGCATGTGTACACAGACACAACACAAAACTACCAGCAACCAGAGCCAGGGCATTTTCGGTGGTGGCTCCGGCCTGGTGGAACGAGATCCCAGAAGAGATCAGGGCCCTGCGGGACCTTTTGCAGTTCCGCAGGGCCTGCGAAATGGAGCTCTTCCGCCAGGCTTACGGAGCCGCTGCCACCATTGACCACCATCGAACTTTACTAACAACTAGCCGTCAAAAGATAGGAAGCCCTGTTGTCTCTGGAATTTATAATATCAGCCTGTGCCAACCGCCTGGAAGATACCCTAAATAGATCTAGGAGCCAGTTATCGGAGGAAAGAACTTACATAGTAGCCATCGTTGACTCAGTTACAACAACAACAACAAATTAGCACTTATTGTGTTATTGTTCATTAGTTTTAGCTTGGTTTAAATGTTTTCATAGAATCATAGAATGTTAGAGTTGGAAGGGAACTTGCAGGTCATCTAGTCCAACCCCCTGCACTCTGCAGGAGCATAGCCGAAAGAGAGCCCTACAACATACCCGAAAGATGGATGCCCAGCCTCCACTTGAAAACGTCCAGCGAAGGAGCATCCACCACCTCCCGAGGCAGTCCGTTCCACTGCTCAACTACTCTTACAGCTAGGAAGTTTCTCCTGATATCTAGCCGGTAACGACTCCCTTGTCATTTCCACCCATTAGTTCTAGTCTTGCAATCCGGAGCAAGAGAGAATAGATCTGCTCCATCTTCTACATGACAGCCCTTCAGATACTGGAAGACTGCAATCATGTCCACTCTAAGCCTTCTCTTTCCCAGGCTAAACAGATCCAACTCTTTCAGCCTTTCCTCATAAGACATGGACTTGTTTTAATTGCATATATATGCTGATTTTGTGTGAGCCGCCCTGAGCCGGCCTCAGCTGGGAGGGCGGGGTAAAAATTTGAGAAAATAAATAAACAAATAAATCAAGGAACCGAATGGCAAGAACGTCTTCCTGTGCTTCCCAAGTCTTCCATGTTTGAAGCTGTAAATAAGGGGATGAAGTTTGGGTTTTTTTGTTCTGCAACCACAGCTTCAAGTTATAAAATTAATAAAGGCTTTTACTAAAGCGGCTCATAAATCTGAATTTGCCTAAATGACCAATGTTCAAAAATAAAGTGTCCTTTTCATATGTAGCTGTTGGGGTGTTTTGTGTACTGTAAACCCAAAAGATCAGGAACATCCCATTTTAAGAGAAACATCTTGGATTACCATCTGGCTTTCGAACTCAGTGCCTCGAGAAACAACCGCTACAGTGCTCTCTCGCTCCATAAGGAGTGTATCCTTACATTCTGAAAAGCAAAGCTATAGCGCACATAAGGAGTGTATCCTTACATTCTCAAAAGCAAAGCTATATCGCACATATTTTTCAAATCCTACTTCTGTTTTCCCAGTGACTCTTCACAGAAGCAGCTTGGCGTTAAATAGCTTTCAGCAAGTTCTCCTAGGTACAAACATGAGAACTCTTGGTGGGTACATTCAAGACTGCTGGGCTATTTCTCTGTTCTCACTGAGTGCAGACTTAAGAGATGCTGTTAGCATCCATGGAGACAGATCAAGACGGGTAGCCGTGTTAGTCTTTCTGTAGCAGTAGAAAAGAGCAAGAATCCAGTAGCATAGAATCATAGAATGTTAGAGTTGGAAGGGATCTTAGAGGTCATCTAGTCCAACCCCCTGCACAATGCAGGAAATTCACAAATACCCCCCCCCACCCGCAGTGACTGCTGTTCCACGCTCATACCCTGCCTGCCACAAATTTCATTAGCCTTTAAGGTGCTACTGGACTCTTACTCTTTTCTACTGTTAGGATCCACACATTCTTTCTTTGTTTACGGTATTTATAGTCCGCCTTTCTCACAGGGATTACACACAGGGAGTCACTATAACTGACCAAACAGGTGTCAGCAAGCTGCCAATATCTTCTATTCCCTTTGCAGATGAATGAATGAATGAATTTATTATAGCACATAGCCAGCAATACCTTTGCAGATGTGCATACCTTTCTCTTCGTTCATGCGCATACCTTTCCCTATGGCTAATTACCGTTCTCTTGCAAGCTGCACTGCGTATCTCTCAAGGCCGCTGGAGGAGTCGCTTAGATAATTGCTTTGGCTTTAGACAGGCAGAGCCGTGGGAAGCTCGTACCTGTTTTGTTTTGGGGTAGCAGTTAGTTCCCAGGCCTAAGGGCGCGCGCGGGAACCACAGTAATTGGGTAATGCTCTTATGAATGTACTATATCTGTTTTGCGCATGGTCTACCCCCTCATTCCTAACAGTGTTCCTGTCCATGCATCTTCAGCTTCAATAAAGTAAAACCTTTCTGAAAGTGTGTGCTTCAATTGTCGCTGCGGGTCCTGACATTCTGTTAGGAATCTATCGTTCCCTATCTAAAGTGATATGAGCGACAGAGAGGGGAAACCCATTCCGCAGAAGGTGGAGGAGGAGGAGGAAGAGCCAGAGGAGGAAGAGGAAGACCCCCCGGTGACCACAGCCTCGGTGCCGGTGACTACTCAACCACCAGTATCCGTGCCAGTGGGGGGGGGGGCATTCCAAAGCAACTTTCGGGCCAACCGTTCCTGACTCCCTAGGGGCCTAGGTATCAACCTGGGGCCGGCAGCGGGGCCTGTGCCAGCTGGAGCCGGTTCCATCCCGATGCTACGAGAGAGACCTACTCGCACTTGGGAGGACCCTTGAGAGCAAGCCTCTATGACAGAGGGATGGCCGCGGCGGCGGGGCTACCCCCGTTGGGAGCCCAATTCGAGCCAGTCGCTCCTTCGTGGGTAACGGAACGATCGAAAGCCCGGAGTGGTCGGGCGTCCCCGGAAGAGGGACTGACAGAGCATGTAGAAGCAGCGGATCGAAATATCCAGCAACTACAGCAAACTTTGGAGGATCTGCTCCAAGCCATCCCTGATTTGGTCATCCGGACGATCGAGGAGGCGTTGGAAAGACGACCAGCTGCGCAAGTGGTACCTATACCCCAACCTAGACCTGGACCGGGGTTCCCTGGGCAGCCGGATGGCATGCCAGCCCTGAGACCTGCAGATGTCCCGGCACCAGTGCCGAGACCACCCAGTCCGCAGGCCCCGGTGATTCCACGACCAAAGGACCTGATTGAGGCTACATTCGATGGCAACCCTGATGAACTCTCCTACTTTGTGCTGCGTGTACAGAAGTTTGTGGATCGGTCAGGCCACCTCTTCCCAGATGACAGCAGTCACATGGACGTGGTGGCTGCCCGCCTCCAAGGGGCCGCGGCCGCATGTGGGGTTACACAACGCAAGGGGCCCTGAGCTCACGGACATGTATGTCTTTATGTGGGCACTGCGGGCTCAGTTTGAAGATCGGGATGCGGGGCCGAGGGCACGAGCGTACTTGCGCACGTTAAAGCAAAGGCGCAGAACGGTCCGAGAATATTCGGCGGAGTTCAAGCTGCACGTTGCAAAACTACCCAATTGGCCGGACAACGTCCTAGGTGAGATGCACCGGGTCGGCTTGAACGCAGAAATCCGGGAGACAGTACTAAGGTCGGTAGACCCGATCTCCCTGATGGCTTGGATGCAACAGGCGGAGAGTACCGAAAATCGTCTTCAAACCCTTCGCCTGGATATAGCAGCACCAGGGGGGAAAGCAACCCCGATCCCGCCCAAGGCTAAACCACCACGGCAGCCGGACGCCACATGGGAGCAACGGATGCGTCAAGGTTTGTGCCTGAAATGCAGGGAGAAGGGCCATTTCGCCGCTGACTGTGGCCAACCAGTACGACGGGAGAAAGGAGACGTGGGGAAAGGCCGCCTCGCCACCCCAGTGAAGAAACCAACGGGCAAGCCGAAATTTGCCAAGGCGGCGTTACAAGCTTAGATCATTGCTTTGGCTTTAGACTGCAGGCTGTGGAAGGTCAGTAGTTCATCAGTTTCTGTCAGAGCTCTCTCAGCCCGGTTTTGTACAGTCGGCAGAAACTCTGAAATAAATGCACTCCCAAAACCTGTGCTTTTCTGCACAGCAGTTTGCGTTCAAGTGTGAAGTTCTTGAAAATGACCAGTGGAGGCATGCAATGTGCCAAGACTCCAAGGATTTTCTCTGAAAGGGCCCTTTCCTTGGGGGGGGGGGGGGGGGGAAGGAACGCACACACTGCTCTCATAAGCAATGCTCCCCCTAAGCTGTGGAGTCTTCTGAGCAAAAATTCTACCTTGTGAGCTACTGGTATTAAAGTTGTGAGCGATTTGGCACAAGGCAGGAAATTCACAAATACCTCCCCCTGCACACCTGTACTGACTGCTGTTCCACGCCCAAAAAACTCCAGGATCTCTCGCCAAACTGGCCTGGAGAACAATTGCTGCCTGACCCCAAAGTGGCGATCAGCATTTCCCTGAGCATGTAGGAATGGGCTACAAGAACTAAGCACTGATGCAATACTCCCTCTAATCTGTGGAGTCTTGTGAGCCAAAATTCTACTCTATGAGCTACTGGCATTAAAGTTGTGAGCAAGCAATTTGGCCACTGCATAAATTAGTTTGCTCTGGAGCCATCCTTCCTGAGCGAAGGCAAAAATGTGTGAGCCGGAGGCTAAAAAACTGAGCTAGCTCACACTAACTCAGCTTAGAGGGAACATTGCTCATAGGAACATAAGAGAAGACAATGTTGGATCAGGCCAATGGCCCATCCGGTCCCACACTCTGTCACACAGTAGCCAAAAACAGCAGGGGCCACCAGGAGGTACAGCAGTGGGGCCAGGACACTAGAACCCCCCCCCAGCACAAAGAAGACAGGGCATCCCTTAGCCCCAGACTGAGAATTCCTATCTATACCTTGTGGCTAATAGTCACCTCTGCTCCATCTTGTCCTAGACAGCAGCTACCCTCCAGGTATGGAATGGAACAAACTCCAGTCATAACATTAATAGCTTTAATAATTAATAACCACTTGGATCTAACTTTTCCCCAATTATTTTTATAACTGAACCTTTCCTATCAAGAGCGTAACAGTGGATCTTTAACTGTAAGGGCTCGGAATACGGAGAAGCCCATTAAAGGAAACTAGACAAGCCTCTTGTCTTCATACCCCACCATACAGTTCCCCTTTCCCTTGGTGCCCAACAGAACAGCCTCAGACAGAGTAAGTTAACTTGCAAACCACACCAGCCTGTGTCACTGACTGCTCGCATCTCCATGTTCCTGAACAGCTTTCATTTTATTTTAAGAAAGAAGTGGACAGGATGGGAACTCTCTGGGGCAGGGACTTGCTTACATGCTGGAACAAGCAGAATTCTCATGAGAATTTATTTATTGAGCCGCTTATAAACCCTGGTCTGTTGGCCGGATTCGACTTCCTGAGTGACGGATGAGGTCATACTAACATTTGTGGGGATTTCAGAGCAGTATGTTTTGAGAATGTCTGTGGCAAGCTGGATCCTAAGCTTCTTTTTTTATATATATTCTTTTTTGCATTGCAGGGGGAAAAGGGGGAAAACCAAGCTCCGTGCTTCAGTGAGTCCTGTCATGCTTGAGAAATCTGATTGAAACTCAAGCTGAAAAGAAGGTAACCGGCACTTGTACTAGACACAGGCTTGGGTATTCGGGACAGAAGGCAGGATGTTTCGACCAAAGTTGTTGTTTACCCAACAGAAGCACCAAGGACAGGAAACACACCGTGCATCCAATTTTGAAAACGGAGAGCCTTTCTTTTTAAAAAAAGGGGGGGGGGAATTGTCAGATCTCTTTTCTCAGATCTCCCAAGAGCCAGCATGGGCACTGCAAGCCGTGGCTGGATGGCTTAGACTGAGCTGGCTGAAGCTGAAACCGGTGAAGACGGGGGTCCTGTGCCTGAGTCGGGGTGTGTGTGTGTTCAGGGGTAGGGATCTCACTCCCAACCTTTGGCGGGGCACCATTGGTGCCAGTGCCGGTGGTTAGGAGTCTGTGAGTGCTCCTGGATACCTCTTTGACAATGGAGGCCCAGGTAGCAGCCACTGCTAAGTCAGCCTTTTAACATCTTCGGCTGATTCGGCAGTTGGTTCCCTTCCTCGACAGCGATGACCTGGCTACACTGATCCATGTGATGGTCCCCTCGAGACTAGACTACCGTAACGCTCTCTACATGGGGCTGCCCTTGTCGCAAATCTGGAAGCTGCAGCTAGTGCAGAATGCCGCAGCCAGGCTTCTGATGGGTCTTTCTAGATGGGAGCACATCTGGCCTGCCCTGAAGGAACTGCACTGGCTGCCAATAGCATACCGAATTCGCTTCAAGGTGCTGGTACTCACCTTTAGAGCCCTATATGACCAGGGTCCGACATACTTGAGGGACCGCCTTTCCCCATATATACCCCAGAGAGCACTACGGTCGGGGTCACAACATCGATTGACCCTCCCAGGCCCGAAGGACGCCAGGCTCACTGCTACTAGGGCCAGGGCCTTTTCAGTGGCAGCTCCATACCGGTGGAATGAGCTCCCAGAAGAGATCAGGGCCCTGCGGGATCTTCTACAGTTCCGTAGGGCCTGCAAGACGGAGCTCTTCCACCAGGCTTTCAATTAGGAGCTGCCCTCACCACTACCACCAACATCTGTCGTTATGGGCCAGTCCCAGCTTTGAGACCGAGCCATACCATCGTGTGACGCCAGAAGATTACTTAGTCTGAAATTGTCTGCTGTTACAGCATATAGCTCGCCATCTTAATTAGTGATGGAATGTTTAGTACCACTAGCACTTTATGATTACCTGAATGTTTTTAAAATGTTTTAAATGTTTTTATGTGGATTTTATGGTACCTTGTACCGATTACTTGTAAGCCGCCCTGAACCTGTTCGTGGGGAGGGCAGGATACAAATGGAACGAATAAATAAATAAATAAATAGTTAAGTGTCAGGCTAGGATCGGAGAGACCCAGATTCGAATCTCCACTCTGCCATGGAAGGTCGCTGGGCGCCCTTGGGCCAGTCACACACACTCAGCCTAACCTACCTCATAGGGTTGTTGTGAGGATAAAATGGAGGAGAGGAGAATGATATAACACGGTATAAATGAAGTAAGTAAATAAAATAAACTGGGGAGAGAGAGAGACATGGTATAAATGAAGTAAATGAAATTAAATAAAAAGGCACGTGGTCCCGGAACTGATATTTCCAAACTAATAAGCCATTCCCTCTTCAACATTGAGATGCTTCCCATGAGTATGGTTGCCAGCCTCCAGGTGGGGCCTGGAGGCCTCCTGCTTTTACCACTGATCTCCAGCTGACAGAGATCAGCTCCCCTGGAGAAAATGGCTGCTTTGGAGGGTGGACTCTATGGCATTGTATCTTGCTGAGGGCCCTCCCCTCCCCAAACCCCACCCTCTCCTGGATCCACCCCCAAAGTCTCCAGGTATTTTCCAATCCAGACCTGGCAACCCTACCCATGATCCTTCCCCAACCCCCTTCCCCCACCCCTGTGCCGTCTTCCCTCAAAGCAGCAGTTCAAACCTGGCACTGAGTTTGTTGCTGGGGCAACATAAATTGATGTGGAGTTCAGGGTTTCAAGAGAGATGCTGTCAGATGTTTTCCTGAAAGCCAAATAGGGCATCTCGGGGCCTTGCTTCCTGAGTTGATTTAATAAGGCTGTCAGAGAAGAAAAATGGCCGAGTGTGTGTGTGGCGACGTTCCTAAAACCAAGAGCTGCTCCGGCGCTCCATTCCTGCAGTCCTTTGGCTGTATCCTTTTCCCCAATAAAAAGACCGGCTTATCCCTTTCCTGATTGCATAAATCTTGAGTTTAATTCATTGGCTTGCCTGTCACCTTCTTCTACTGTGTGTGCACGCTTGAAGGCTTGTATCTCCATAGCTACGGCTCTCGGAAGTCTGTGTTTGCTGCTAAAAAATCTGGCTGGCAGGCCAAAGTGACTCAACGGTTGTTGTTTTTTCACAGCTGTGTCCTGAATCTAACCTGCAACCCAAAGTTGCTGGAACCGGTAAACACAGAATGTCGGGGAAATAATACAATACTGGAAGCTGTCTTGTTTTTTTTAAAGGGGGAGTTTGACGGCAACTAAAGCTCAAGTGATTAAGACGCTGAACTGCAGGCTGGAAGGTAAGTAGTTCGGCAGTTTGAGACCCGAGTGCCACATGACGGAGTGAGCTCCCCTCTCTGGCCTCAGCTCCTGCCAACCTAGCAGTTCGAAAGCAAGAAATTGCAAGTAGATAAGCAGGTACCACTTCGGTGGGAAGGTAACAGCGTTCCGTGCACCTTGGCATTTAGTCATGCCGGCCACATGACCACAGAAACGTCTTTGGACAGCTCTGGCTCTTCAGATTGGAAACGGAGATGAGCACCGCAACCCTAGAGCTGGATTTGACTGGTTTTCGAGCAAGGGAAACCTTTACCTTTAAAGCGATACAGAACAGTGGTGCCATATAGTGTCTCACACCTACAAGCTGCCAGGTAAAGGAGCACAAAGAAAGCCTAGAGGCTCCCTAAGAAAAACAGAGAGAATCAATAACTTGGCAACCCCATGTTGCTTTGGCAATTGCATATAAAGAAAACATTTACAAAATGTTTTATAGATGGTATATGACCCCAGATAAATTGTACCCTAATTTATCTAAAAACTGCTGGAAATGTAAAAAGTCTGTTGGCTCATTCTTTCATTTGAGAGCCAATTTGGTGCAGTGGTTAAGTGCGCGAACTCTAATCTGGGAGAAGCGGGTTTGATTCCCCACTCCTCCACTTGCACCTGGCTGGGTGACCTTGCGCAGGCCATAGTTCTGGCACAGCTGTTCTTGAAAAAGAGCAGTTTCTGTCAGAGTTCTCTCAGCCCCACCTACCTCACAGGGTGTCTGTTGTGGGGAGGGGAAGGGAAAGGAGATTGTAAGCCGCTCTGAGACTCCTTTGGGTAGTGAAGGGCAGGATATATATCCAATCTCTTCTCTTCTTCTTCTCTTCATATGTGGTGGACTTGAGACAGAGTTAAAAAATATTGGTCTTGGATTCATGAAATGTTACAAAAAATGTTAGAATGTCCTATACCTTTTACACCTGAACTATTTCTTTATTGAATATAAGACCAGAAAACTGTAAAAAACAAGATTTTATCTTATTATACATGTACTGACGTTTTCAAGAATATTGTATGCTAAATACTGGAGAAAAGATGAAATACCCTCCAAAGAAGAACTGTTAAGCAAAACTCTTGAAACTGCTGAGATGGATAAACTGACTCTTATTTTGAGAGGACAAGATTTTATAAATGGTTTAAAGAATACTACAAATGAACAATTTAGACTTATAATTTTATCTGGAGATACTTTAGATTAAATTTTAAATATAATGCAGAACAGCTACAGAAAAATATATGGTGATAAGAACTGATTATTTCATAGCTATACAATGTAGTAGGTAATGTAAGAAGATACTTGTAACCACTGTTCCCTCTAAGCTGAGTTAGTGTGAGCTAGCTCACAGTTTTTTAGCCTCTGGCTCACACATTTTTGTCTTAGCTCAGGAAGGATGGCTCCAGAGCAAACTAATTTCTGCAGTAGCCAAATCGCCTCGCTCACAACTTTAATGCCAGTAGCTCACAGACTAGAATTTTTTGCTCACAAGACTCCACAGCTTAGAGGGAACATTGCTTGTAACCCCCAAATGTATGTTTTTTGTGTGTGTTTGTATGTTTTTTTTCTCTGTGTGTGTTTGTTTGCTTGTGTTTGTTTTGTCTCATACTGAAAACAAAAGGCTTTAAATGCAGTGTTCCCTCTAAGCTGAGTTAGTGTGAGCTAGCTCACAGTTTTTTAGCCTTCAGCTCACAGATGTTTGTCTCGGCTCAGGAAGGATGGGGCTCCAGAGCAAACAAATTTATGCAGTAGCCAAACCGCTCGCTCACAACTTTAATGCCACTAGCTCACAACGTAGAATTTTTGCTCACAAGACTCCACAGCTTAGAGGGAGCCATTGTTTAAAAGGTAGCCCCATGGTGTTTTGAAAGCAAGACATTTTCAGAGGTGGTTTGCCATTGCCTGCCTCTGCATCCTGACCCTGGTGTTCAGAGGTGGCCTAACATTCAAATACTAAGCCAGGGGCCAACCCTGCTTGGATTTCCAAAGTCTGACGAGATCAGGGTAGCCTGGGCTTTCGCAGTCAGGGCTCATTAACTTGACTGAATAGTTCTTATCATACCTGTAATGCACCTTGAAATCCCGAGGGGGGGGAGAGGTGTATTATAAATATTATGATGAATGGTAATAATCATAATAGCAATAATAATAACCTATCATTTGCTCCACGTAACAAATGTCTGAATGCAGCAGCTTAATTTACTTTCAACGAGTCTGGAGATACAGGCCGGATTATCCCATTTTTTGCACTCCTCCCCTTTCTTTGGGAAGCTCACATAATCCTTCCCGTTTTATCCCCGTGAACGAGTCTCTGAAATAGGCTGCGCTGAGCGAGACTAAGACCGGCCCAAGATTCCCCCACCCCACAAGTTCCACTGCGGAGCTCAAAACTCTGGTCTCCCCAATCCCTAATCCCAGACTCTAACCACCGACTGCATTTAGTCGCCCCTACATGAGAAGACGGGCCCTTACGGAAACAAATGCCGGCAGCATAGGTCGCTTCTTTGGAAAGCAAAAAAGAGCACTGTCAAAAGTTTGCCGGAAGGGGAGAAGAGACTGTGTGGTCCCTGCCTGACAGAGCACAGTAAATCCTGTGCCACAAGCAGTTACTTGTACAACAATGGATTTCAGCAGAGCGGAGCAAGAGAAGGCAACCAGAAGGGGGGGGGGCGTTGCATCCTCCTGACGACGGTGCGGAATTGACAGCAGAAAGCCTTGATGATGCGATGCCAAAGTCCTTATAATCTCACAATAATGATACAAAAATAAACAGTCAAAATTCCCAACAGATCAGAAAGATGGACGAACTTCTCCGGAGTTTTGGCATTCGTTTCACGAAGAACTTCTTCCAAACATCAAGATGTGATGGTGTTGCTTCTTATTCCATAACGTGTAAATCCAATACAAAGGTACTAATATCCTATATGTTGAACATGTTCTTACATAACAAATCCTTCCATCAATGGGCACACGAAGTTTGGAAGAAGTTCGTCACGAAACGAATGCCAAAACTACGGAGAAGTTCGTCCATCTTTCTGATACCCTGTTTCCACGAAAATAAGACCTACCCAAAAAATAAGCCCTAGCAGGATTTCTATGCATTTGTGGTATAAGCCCTAGTGTGTCTTCTTGAGAAAAACAAATATAAGACAGTGTCTTATTTTCGGGGAAACACGGTATCTGTTGGGAATTAATATTTTTCAATTTGACTGTTTATTTTTGTATCATTATTGTGAGATTATAAGCATTTTGTACAGCATTACAGCTTCTATATTTTTGGTTTTCTACACTAGCTGTAACCAGTGTTCCCTCTAAGCTGAGTTAGTGTGAGCTGGCTCACAGTTTTTTACCCTCTGGCTCACACATTTTTGTCTCAGCTCAGGAAAGAGGGCTCCAGAGCAAACTAATTCATGCAGTAGCCAAATCACCTGCTCACAACTTTAATGCTGGTAGCTCACAAAGTAGAATTTTTGCTCACAGGACTTAGAGGGAACATTGGCTGTAACCCCTCAGTTTTGTTAGTTTTATAAAAGTCCTTTCCGACCCTGTAAAGGGCACTCCCCCACCCCAAATCCTCAGCCTAAGAGAACTGCTTAAAGTTGAAATAAGCCACTGAGTTTTTTCCCAAGCAGACAATCTTCCGAATTGCAGCTAGCTTCTACCTCCCCCTTCCTCCCATAACCTGTATTGCCATAATCTCCAGTGGGTGCCTCCCTCCTCTTCCACACTTACACGGAGTTGCATGCGTACAATGGCTTGTGCCTGGGGCCACAAAATACTTTCCGTACTCAAGCAGGTCTGCACTATTAGAAGATTTAATTTATTCTCCAAGGTAGGTTGTTCCTGCAGGGACCGAAAATTAGTTTCTCTTCTGCGGTATGTGTGTCTACCTACCCACCTTCTCTCACGAATCCTACCTGAATTACAATTTGCATACAAAAAGCTACGAGATCTCTAATTCTGCAACCAGTGAGATGAAAGGGGGGGAATAACGTTTGTAGAAACATTCTATTTTCCCTCCTGCAAACGGCTTCACTAAACCAGGACACAGAAAAGCCCTCTCCTCCTTCAAACATGTAGTGTCGAGAGGAGAAACTATTTCAGTGCAATGTTACATTGCATGTATTACCTCTATACTGTACTTTTTGCTTTAGCCAAATTCCAAAGGGCTTGTCTATGTCAATGATATTAGAATCATCGAATTACAGATCGGGAAGGGGCCATACAGGCCATCTAGTCCAACCCGCTTGGCTCAATGCAGGATCAGCCTACAGCACCCCTGACAAGTGTTTGTCCAGATGCTGCTTAAAGACCACCAGTGAGGGGGAGCTCACCACCTCCAAAGGCAGCTGATTCCACTGTTGAACAACTATCACTGTAAAAACATTTTCCCTAAGATCCAGACAGTACCTTCCCACCCTTAATTTAAACCCATTCTTGCGCATCCTCTCCTCTGCTGCCAACAGGAACAGCTCCCTGCCCTCCTCTACAACATCCTCTTCTCCAGACTAAATATTCCCAAGTCCCTCAGCCTTTCTTCACAGGGCTTGGTCTCCAGGCCCCTGATCACCCTCTTCGCTCTCCTCTGCATCCGCTCCATTCTGTCCACATCCTTTTTGAAGTGAGGCCTCCAAAACTGTACACGACACTCCAGGTGCGGCCTGACCAATTCAGTGTACAGTATAGTCAATCAGTAGACATGCTACCCATGGCTCTTCCTCAATGTGGCACCCTTCCCATGTTCCAGGGAAGTGTGCATGGCCATTGCCTGGTAGGGTTTGTGGCTGGCAAGATGGATGACATAGTGGTTAGAGTGCTGGACTAAAGAACCCAGAAGATTCTGGTTCAAAACCCCGCTTGGCCTTGGAATCTCACTGGGTTGGTTGGCAGGAGCCGGGGCCAGAGACGGGAGCTCACTCCGTCATGCGGCACTCAGGTATCGAACTGCCGACCTACAGACCTTCCGGTCTTCAGCTCAGCGTCTTAACCTCTGAGCCACCGCGGCCCTGAGCCAATGCATGATATAAATCGAAATAAATAAATAGCTGCCCTGGACTTCCTTAGCCATCTCTCAGGAGGGCACTAACCAGGGCCAACCCTGCTTAGCTTCCAAGGTCTAATAAAGCAGAGAAGAGGAAGAGACTGGATTTATACCCCACCCTTCACTACCCAGAGGAGTCTCAGAGCGGCTGACAAACTCCTTTCCCTTCCCCTCCCCACAACAGACACCCTTGTGAGGTAGGTGGGGCGGAGAGAGCTCTGACGGAAACTGTTCTTTTTCAAGAACAGCTCTTATCAGAGCTAACGGCTTGCCCAAGGTCATCCAGCCAGGTGCAAGTGGAGGAGTGGGGAATCAATTCTGGGTTCTCCCAGATTAGAGTCTGCACACTTAACCACCAGTGTTCCCTCTAAGCTGAGTTAGTGTGAGCTAGGTCACAATTTTTTAGCCTCCGGCTCACACATTTTTGTCTCAGCTCAGGAAGGATGGCTCCAGAGCAAACTAATTTCTGCAGTAGCCAAATCACTGGCTCACAACTTTAATGTCAGTAGCTCACAAAGTAGAATTTTTGCTCACAAGACTCCACAGCTTAGAGGGAACATTGTTAACCACCACACCAAACTGGCTCTAGATGAGTTCAGGCTAGCCTGGGCCATCTGGGTCATGCCATATAAATATGTCCACACATAAAAAAGCAGCAGAGGAGCAGGAAGAGGAGAGCAGTTAATGAAGTAAGCAGAGAGCCCAGCTCCTACATTCCAGCTGGACGCAGGGTAATATGTACCCCAGAGAGCACTACGGTCGGGGTGACAAAATCGACTGACCCTCACAGGTCCCAAGGATGCCTGCCTGCAACCAGAGCCAGGGCTTTTTCAGTGGTGGCTCCATACTGGTGGAATGAGCTCCCGGAAGAGATCAGGGCCCTGCGGGGACCTTTTACAGGTCTGCAGGGGCTGTAAAACGGAGCTCTTCCACCAGGCCTTCAGCTAAGGAGCCACCACCATTACCAACAACAACTGGGATTTATAGAGCCCTGGCCCTTGGCTTGCTATTGGCAGCCTGTGCCTGCCGACTATATCTGGGAGAGATCAGTGAGCGGAACATCTCGATAATCCATTGAATGCACTCATATGGTACCACCATCGCTATGAAATTAAACCAACATTGCTAGCACTTCATGATACTGTATTGTTTTATAATGAACTGTTTTTAGATGTTTTCATGGTAATTTAATTGTTATTTATGTATTTACTTTCATGTCAGCCGCCCTGAGCCTGCCTCGGTGGGGAGGGCCGGGTATGAATTGGATAACTAACTAAATAAATAAATAATATCGAATACAGCCAGTACTGACGAAGGAAGGTTTGACTCTCGAAAGCTCATACCGTGAACATCTTGCTCGTTTCTAAGGGGCAACTGGACATGAATCTGGCTGTCTACGGCTGACCAACACAGCTACCTCCGAAACCAGAGGTGTCAAACTTGTTTGTTACGAGGACCGGATCGGACATACAAGTTACTTTGCTGGGCCGGGCCATGTCTGCCATAAAATGTAATGCCAGGTACTGGAGATACAAACTTTATAGATGACACAGGCAAACCCAATGAATGATACTATTTTATCATTATCAAAATGCAAACAAAAGCAATTGATTCCTAGGAGCAAAAGCAACTGATTTAGTGGAATCCACAAATGCCCCAATATATGTACTGAAGAAGAAGAAGAAGAGATTGGATTTATACCCCACCCTTCGCTCAAAGTCTCAGAGCGGCTTACAAACTCCTTTCCCTTCCCCTCCCCACAACAGACACCCTGTGAGGTAGGTGGGGCTGAGAGATCGCTTTCAAGAACTGCTCTTTCAAGGACAGCTCTGACAGAACTGTGGCTTGCCCAAGGCTATCCAGCAGCTGCAAGTGGAGGAGTGGGGAATCAAACCCAGTTCTCCCAGATTAGAGTCCGTGCACTTAACCACTACACAAAACTGGCTCTCATATGCAAGACTAGTTTTTCCCCAAGGGATACCATACCCACCCTCTAGCCAGTTCATTTCATTTCTTGACAGCTTTGGCCACACACACCTCACCGTGTGTGCCCGCTCTCCCCTGAGCAGCGTCCTGCCTTCCCTCTCTTGCTTCTGTTGCTCACGGGCCGGATAAGAGCCCCGGACGGGCCAGTTCCAGTCCCCAGGCCGCATGTTTTGACACCCCTGTCCCAAACCATTCAATACAGTCCGTTTCTGAACCACATGTGCCTTTTAGTGCTGCACTTTAAAGAGATTTTATTCCCTAAAGAATGTGGTCCTATCTGCATGGACATTGTTGTTCAGTTGCACAGTCGAGTCCGACTCTTCACGACCCCATGGACCACAGCACGGCAGGCCCTCCTGTCTTCCATCATGCTCCGGAGTTTACTTAACTTCATGTTTGTTGCATAGATAACAAGCATGGACATTACCAAACTTATATAAAAGCAGAGAAGAGGGAAGCCACTTTAGCCTCACATGAGTCGACGGTCGGGCTCCAAAACCTCAGAGCATTTTCCCCAAGTTAGTGCATTGCTGGTTTACAATTTGACACTGCCACAAACAAATCATCCCATTAAGTCTTGTCAGTTTTAACTACTGATGTCACAGGCTGGTTGGGGGCTTTTTTTAATCACCCTCCCCTCGCCTTTGCCCAGCCAGGAGCCTAGAGCAAGCAGAGCCAGGGTAGATTAACGTAAAGAGAACACAAGCTGGTCGCAAGAGACCACAGATCAAGTGCATTCTGGTGAACAGATCTGCATTAGAAGTTAAAATGGGGTGGGGTGGGGGCGCTTGCTTCTACTTGTAATTGCCAGACTGCATTAACTTCTCGGCCTTAAACATCCGTCGCTTCCACTCCCATGAAATGAATAGCTCATGAGAGACTCAAAACACATGGTGCCTTTCCAGAACCATCTAGATGAGAATCCAAGTTGAAGAAATAAGAGGGTGTATTGTTTACCCAGCATGGGCTGGAGGAGTCTAAAAAAACTGGCTACTCTGGTTTAAAGGAACCTATCCAGAAGAAAACCGGATGAGCATCTCGTAGGTGCAAAATGGACCTCGGATGCGAGCGAGATTACGAGGACAAGCATTTTCCCTTTTCTCTGTATTTCACAATAAACTATTTCTTTTTTCAGGAAAGCATTTATCCAACATTGTTTGATTGCAGCCTTGATCATTTCCTAGGGAACACGGAGAACGCTAACAACCAACCAACCTATCCAAGCCGCATTCCTGTGCCCAGGTGCGGAAGCACTCGTATTTAAAGTGACAGATGTGGGGTGTGTGCACAAATGCTCGGTAGTTCACCCTTTACTAAACAGGAAGTAATTTACCTTTCTACATCGTCTCTGCGACTAAACAAGCTTATGCAGGCCTAAGAAGAAAAGCTTGAAGAACTTATGTGCCAGGGTTTGATTTGCCTATCTTATACACAGGGCTTTTTTTTGTAGAAAAAGCCCAGCAGGAACTCATTAGCATAACAGGCCACACCCAACAGCAGAAACTCATTAGCATATTAGATCACAGCCCTGACAGCACCGCTCATTAGCACATTAGGCCACGCACCCATGTTACCAGAAGTGTGGTCATCCAGACACACCCACCTTTTGCTTCTTATTCTGTTGACCTTGTTTGTGGTCAAAACCCAGGGCTTTTTTGTAGCAGGAACTCCTTTGCATGTTCGGCCACAAACCCCTAATGTAGCCAATCCTAATGAGTTTCTGCTGTTGGGTGTGGCCTGTTATGCTAATGAGTTCCTGCTGGGCGTGGCCAACTCGGGAGCCAGCCGGAACTCCGTTCCTGTGCGTTCCTGCCCAAAAATAGCCCTGCTTATACACCTTGCAAGTCGTGCATTGAACCAGGTTTTGGGAGGCCCAGGGCAGACAGTGCCCAAATGGCCCCAAATGCCCACCACCAGCCCCCGCCACCTTTCCATACCTGCACCTGAACGCTTCCAACCTGCTCATGCATCTTTCTCCTGCTTACAAACCCTCCCACCGTCCATGCTCGGTTTCCAGCATCACCTATGCACCACCTGTGCACAGCAATGCACAGTCTATGCAGCTGGGAGTGCTGCTGACATTGCTACTATGTGTGCCCCCGCTGTGTGCCATCCACCTGCCCTTCCTCAATAATGCTGGGCAGTTGAGAACGTGAGTACAGACAGGAAGCCGGCGGTGTTCCCTCTAAGCTGAGTTAGTGTGAGCTAGCTCACAGTTTTTTAGCCTCCGGCTCACACCTTTTTGTCTTCGCTCAGGAAGGAGGGCTCCAGAGCAAACTGATTTATGCAGCAGCCAAATCGCTCACTCACAACCTTAATACCAGTAGCTCATAAAGTGGAATTTTTGCTCATAAGACGCCACAGCTTAGAGGGAGCATTGGTAGCAGGGGAGATGTGTGGGTGGGGGCCAGCAGCCGTGGGCCCCACCAGATGTCCTCGGCCTGGGCAGCTGCCCCACCTCGGGGCATGCTGATGCCAGCCCTGCATGGGACGTGAGCACAGCAAGACAGCAACTTCTCTATACCAGATCTGAATGCTGCACCATCTCTGATCCCGAGATTTTCTGCCCAAGCAGCAACGAGTCTAATTCCCCCCCCCCCCCCCCCCCCGGCTTTTTCCAGTCAGCGTCACGTTTAGAGATGTGAAGGCCCGGGAAAAAACCGGAAAAATTCGGGGGAAAAACTTTTTTCCCCCGTTTTCTTCCTGAAGCCTTTTTGGTTTTTTCCCGAAAAATTGGAAAAATTGAAAAAAGAAAAAAAATGATTATGGAACGTTTTATTTTAACATGATGAATAAAATATTTTAAGACAAGGTGTTCAAATATTTTCCAAATCATTTCTAAAATATATATATATGGTATCAGATTGATCTAATTTCTGTGCACTGAGGACAAGCAAGTCCTAAGTTACAAACTGAACTCTCCAATGCAAGAACAAGATGCATTTCTTCCTTTAGGAGGTGCTATTGTCACAAGAAAAGAAAAAGGTTTCCGGTTTGTTTTTGCATGTGGGTGGGTATTCTGTTTGTAATAATTGTTTGGATACACTATATTTTTATTTAATATGCTAGTTGTGATAATTTCATGCCAAGTAAAAATGTCCATAGTCATATTTTATGTTCCTAAAGTAACAGAATGACTTTCAATCTAGAAAAGACAAAAGAAATGCTAATGTAGCATTTTTTTCTATTTTTCACCAGAAAAAAAACGGGTTTTTTTCTGAGATTCAAAATTTCCGGAAATTTTACATCTCTAGTCACGTTTTGCTAGTGCTGCAAGCTATCATGGATGCCCTCTTCGATTTCGGTTTTTAATAGCCCGATGGATGAAAATCCGTTTTCAACACTCAAGGCAAAGTTTAGATCAGTGATGCTTTGAACTGAAGAACACTGTCTGAAACAATGTGGAAGGACTTCATGGCCGTATGTATGTGGGGTTTGGACTACATATCCCTTTAGGTCCATTCCGGTTCTATAATTCTATGAAAGCAGGATTACGAAACATAAAATGTATGATAGACAATGTCCTCATAACCATCACATTGTGAGGAGGAGGAGGAGGAGGAGGAGGAGGAGGGGAAGAAGAAGGAGGAGGAGGAGGAGATTGGATTTATACCCTGCCCTTCGCTACCCAAAGGTGTCTCAGAGCGGCTTACGAACTCCTTTCCCTTCCCCTCCCTTTCCCTTCCCCTGTGAGGTAGGTGGGGCTGAGAGAACTCTGACAGAAACTGCTCTTATTCAAGGAGAGCTCTTATCAGAACTACGGCTTGCCCAAGGTCATCCAGCCAGGTGCCAGTGGAGGAGTGGGGCATCGAACCTGTTTCTCCCAGATTAGAGTCCACACACTGAACCACTACACCAAACTGGCTCTCTGAGGCAAGGCTAGGCACTTTCTTGCCCCCCCCCTTCACTACTGCTGCCACCAATGCTCCCTCTAAGATGTGGAGTCTTGTGAGCAGAAATTCTACTTTGTGAGGTACTGGCATTAAAGTGGTGAGCGAGCGATTGGGCTACTGCATAAATCAGTTTGCTCTGGAGCCATCCTTCCTGGGCTAAGACAACAATGTGTGAGCCGGAGGCTAAAAAACTGTGAGCTAGCTCACACTAATTCAGCTTAGAGGGAACACTGGTTGGCGCTACCACCTCATGTAAAAGTCAGCCCCTCCCTCTCTCGTGGGTCACCCGAGGCCAACTCCACAGGGGTCTCCCAATGTAGCACGCCAATGGGTCAAAGGCAGGTGGGTAAGGACCTGTGCAGCCTGTCTCTAATTAAACAACTTTATTTCCATAAGGCACAGACTCATAGCACCGCAAGGGCAGACGGAGGTGCACTAAGCAAAATAGCAAAAGGACAGTTACTAACTAAGGGATTTAGATGCCATGGTATATCTGGTCTTTTGTTAGTTGCCAGATGCCATCAGATCTGGGAAGCTAAGCAGCGTTGGCCCTGATTAGGAATTCGACATAGGGCTGCCAAGTCCCCTGGGGGGGGGGGTGTTTGCCCGCTCAAAGGGCCCCTAACCTGCAGGTCTGGATCAGGCCAACGGGGGGAACCCCGCCCCCAAAGTGCCCATTTCGGGCCAACGTGCCCGGCGCGATGACATCACCCAGAAGTGACGTCATTACGTTGAGCATGTCACCGGCCGATGCTCTAGCAATCAGCCTGAAAACTCTATGGTACGATAGAGTTTCCAGGCTGATTGCTAGAGCGTCAGCCTGCAACGTGCTCAATGTGATGACGTCATTTCCGGGTGATGTTATTGCACTGCGCGCCCGTGAATCTCCCGGACCTGAACCAACTCTCCCCCGCTGCACAACGTAAGTGACTTGGCAACCCTACTTTGACGGGAGTCCACCAAGGAAGTCACCACACAGAGGCAGACAATGGGAACCCACCTCTGCCCATCTCTTGCTTTGAAAACTCAACAGGGTCACCGTAAGTCAGCTGCAACTTGATGGCAAAAAGAAAAAAATAAATAAAAAGAATGATTTACATGTGCTCACCATTGTCCACGCTATAACACACACACTCACACACACCTAGTTCCCCGCTAAGGCTTCTAGTAGGATATATATAGTATTCTAAGAGGAAAGGCCTTATAATTAAGTCCAGCCAACAGGGGGGCATTCCCCACACTAGAAGCAGGGGTGTTTTGATGCCAAGCAGCAGCCATCTTCTCTCGACAAACTATTTAGCATATTATGAAGTTCGCAAACTCTCCGCTTGTCTGGTCTTCATGGCAGAAAAATCCCAGGAGACAGTATTAGTTCTTCCAAGCATTGTTCACATTTTTCCACTATGAGAGCCTGTTTTTAACATCCACCCTGTTCAGAATTAATCTTCAATTATGAAACTTGCTTTTTGGGGAAAAAAACATTTAAAAAACCCAGCAACCACTGGCATACACCGGACTTGCCCAAGCCCCGAATTCTTGCACAGGGACTCCCCAGGCAGAAGTGCCTAACTTGCCTTAAAACACATTTGAGGTTCGGATACTCCTGATATAGGTACAAGTCTCGCTCATCAAAAGAATATTAACCATTACCTTTGTTTACTCCTAACCAATGCTCCCTCTAAGCTGTGGAGTCTTGTGAGCAAAAATTCTACTTTGCGAGCTACTGGCATTAAAGTCGTGAGCAAGCAATTAGGCCGCTGCATAAGTTAGTTTGCTCCGGAGCCATCCTTCTTGAGCGAAGACAAAAATGTGTGAGCCGGAGGCTAAAGAACTGTGAGCTAGCTCACACTAACTCAGCTTCGAGGGAACGCTGCTCCTAACGCTGATTTAACTGGCCAGACCCCTTTTCCTCATATCCGGCTTGCGTAACAGAACAGGGATCGTGTTTTGCCAATTAAACCTGCTGCAGCTGGACTCTCCGGCTAATTGAAGGCAGAAGCCAAGACTTCCAACTCCAAACCCTTCCCTGCCAAGGAAAAGACACATTCTTATGCGCTCATTAGAGTGCAGCTCTCATACACAAAGGCTTCTGCGGTTCACAAGGGGGGAAATGTCACCTCTCATCACTAGGCGCTGTAAGACAATGCAGGGCTGAGCGGCAACTGGGCCGGGAGAACCCAGGGCCTGGGAGAGAGAGTCACCAAGACCCGTTTCCTCCGGCACCTTTGGGAACAACTCAGCCTCCAGTTGCTGCCTGCCTCTCTTTTGCCCAGTTCCTAATTCCGACTGTCTAGGTGGCAAAGTGAAAGAAGTTGCAGTGGTCAGAAAGGGAATCGCCAGTCCCAGGTTGGGAAATTCCTGAAAATTTGGGGGTGGAGCCTGGAGAAGTCGGGGTTTAAAGAAGAGGAAGGGCCTCAGCAGGGTATAGAACCATCAAGCCCACCCTCCAAAGCAGCCATTTTCTCCAGGGGAACTGATGTGTGTAGTCTGGAGAACAGTTCTTGCAATTCTAGAAGATCTCCGGGCCCCACCTAGAAAGGGCGGGGGCTTGCCGAGACTCAGTTCTCCAAACCAAAAAAACCTACTTCATAGGCTGAGTTCACCCGTTAAGTCTCATCATTCTGAAGAAATTTCCATAGGCCTGGAAGCTGATTTAGAGCATCTGGAGTTCATGGGTGGAATGCGCCGGTGAGGCCCCAGGGACAAGCTGATTTCTGACCCGCCAGGGGGAAGGTTAGGCCTTTTAAAATGATGCTCCACAGAGATGAGGGACATGGCAACTCCAATTTGCCCCCCAAACAGGCGCAATGAAATTGTTTATGAATGGCCACAATTCCATGGAAATATCTCCTGGGTGGCACCCGTTGACTCAGAGGAACTTTTGTAAGAACATAAGAGAAGCCAAATGTTGGATCAGGCCAATGGCCCATTTAGTCCAACACTCTGTCACACAGTGGCCAGAAATACCAGGGGCCATCAGGAGGTCCAGCAGTGGGGCCAGGACACTAGAAGCCCTCCCACTGTTGCCCCCCCCAAGCACCAAGAAGACAGAGCATTCTTTGCCCTAGACCGAGAGTTCCATCTATAAGAACACCAGAGAAGCCCATGTTGGATCAGGCCAGTGGCCCATTCAGTCCAGCACTCTTGTGTCACACCGTGGCCAGAAATACCAGGTGCCATCAGGAGGTCCAGCAGTGGGGACAGGACACTAGAAGCCCTCCCACTGTTGCCCCCCCAAGCACCAAGAAGACAGAGCATCCTTTGCCCCAGACCAAGAGTTCCATCTATAAGAACACCAGAGAAGCCCATGTTGGATCAGGCCAGTGGCCCATCCAGTCCAGCACTCGTGTCACACAGTGGCCAGAAATACCAGGTGCCATCAGGAGGTCCACCAGTGGGGACAGGACACTAGAAGCCCTCCCACTGTTGCTCCCCAAGCACCAAGAATACAGAGCATCCCTTGCCCCAGACCGAGAGTTCCATCTATAAGAACATCAGAGAAGCCAATCTTGGAGCAGGCCAAAGGCCCATCCAGTCCAACACTCTGTGTCACACAGTGGCCAAAAATACCAGGGGCCATCAGGAGGTCCACCAGTGGGGCCAGGACACTAGAAGCCCTCCCACTGTTGCCCCCCCAAGTACCCAGAAGACAGAGCATCCCTTGCCCCAGGCCGAGAGTTCCTATCTATACCTTGTGGCTAATACCTATGATGGGCCTCTGCTCCAGATGTTTATCTAATTCCCTCTTGAAGCCGTCCATGCTTGTAGACGCCACCACCTCCTGTGCCAGTGAATTCCATGTGTTAATGTGTAGGAGCTCCTCCGAGGGGAATGGGCCTGTTACGTGCAAAGTCTTCCATAGATTGTTACTTTCTTTAAATGCCTCACACAAGATATTTGGCACGAAGAGTGCTTTACTACCACGCAGCTAGCACTCCAAAGACTTACACAAGGCAGTAAAGCAGGGCGGGGAAGGGCTGTGGATCAGTGGTGGGGCTCCGCTTGGCACGCAGAAGGTTCCAGGTTCAATCCCCAGCAACTCCAGTTAAAAGGACCGTGCAATAGGTGATGAGAAAGACAACCGCTTGAGACACTGGAGAGCCTCTGCCAGTCTGAGTAGACAATACTGACCTCGACAGACCATGAGTCTGATTCAGCATAAGGCAGGTTTATATGTTCACTGGTTTTTTTAAAATTATCACCCGGCTTGGAAGCACAGCCACACCTGAGCAGAACCCTCACCAAATTCCAATTCTTGACGTAACGCACATGATGAGAAACAGGGGCAGGAAAGGGACCGTGGAGTTGCTCTATTATACGTTGAAACTCAAGGAATTTCTTCAGCCTTGAGTAAAGCATTCTATAGTCAATAATTTAGAGGTCTCATAGAATCATAGAGTTAGAAGGGGCCACACAGGCCATCTAGACCTTGGTGCTTCTAGTGGTGGGAGGGCCCCCACTGCTGGACCTCCGGATGGCACTTGGTATTTTTGGCCACTGTGTGACAGAGTGTTGGACTGGATGGGCCACTGGCCTGACCCAGCATCGGCTTCTCTTACGTTCTTATGGATAAACATATGGAGTAGAAGTCCATCAGTGGCTATTAGCCACAAGGTATAGATAGGAACTCTCGGTCTGGGGCAAGAGATGCTCGTTATTCTTGGTGCTTGGAGGGGGGGGTCAACAGTGGGAGGGCTCCTAGTGTCCTGGCCCCACTGCTGGACCTCCTGATGGCACCTGGTATTTCCGGCCACTGTGTGACACAGAGTGTTGGACTGGATGGCCCTTTGTCCTGATCCAACATTGGCGTCTGTTCTTATGTTCTTATGACTTCAAGAAAGAACTGGACAAGAACATGGAGCAGAGGTCCATCAGTGGCTGTTAGCCACAAGGTATAGATAGGAACTCTTGGACTGGGGCAAGGGATGCTCTGTCTTCTTGGTCCTTGGGGGGGCCAACAGTGGGAGGGCTTCTAGTGTCCTGGCCCCACTGCTGGACCTCCTGATGGCACCTGGTATTTTTGGCCACTGTGTGACAGAGTGTTGGACTGGATGGGCCATTGGCCTGATCCAACATTTGGCTTGTCTTATGTTCTTAGTCCAATCCCCTGCTCAATGCTGGAGCAGCCAAGAGCATCCCTGACAAGTGTTCATCCAGCTGCTGCTTTGAAAACTGCCAGTGAGGGGGAGTTCACCACCTCCCGAGGCAGCGGATTCCACTGCTGAGCTACTCTTACTGTATAAAAAAAGAATCCTTCCTCATATCCAGTCAGTACCTTTCCACCCCTCATCTAAACCTATCCTTGCGCGAGTCCTATCCTCTGCTGCCAACGGGCACAGCACCCTGCCCTCTTCTAAATGACAAGAACAATCATGTCCACCCTCAACCTCCTCTTCTCCAGACTAAACATTCCCAAGTCCCTCAGCCTTTCCTCGTAGGGTTTGGTCTCCAGGCCCCAGATCATCTTTGTCACTCTCTTCTCCATTCTGTCCATATCTTTTTAAAAGTGAGGCTTTCAGAACTGCAGACTCCAGGTATGGCCTGACCAATGCAGCGTACAGCAGGACTATGACATCTTGCAATTTCGATGTTATGCCTCTGTAGATACACCCCAAGACCGCATTGGCCTTTTTTGCTGCTGCACCACACTGACTGCTCATATTTAGCTTACAGTCCATCTGTACCCCAAGATCTTGTTCACACACACTGTTACCCAGAAGTATATTCCCCATCCAATATATGTGTTTCTCATGTTTGTTACCCAGGTGTAGAACTTGTCCTGCTTGGGCCTGACTTCTAAGAATTCAAGAGGAGCAACAAGAGTAAGAAATTAGCAAAAGCGCAGATTGTCACAGTGCTGAATTCCATATGCAATACCAAAATACCAGTTTTGCAATACAGTCACTCTGTACAAAGTCACAACTTTTACGAACCAAAAAGAGTTTCTTAAGACATTTAAACTCTTCACTTCAGAAAGAGTTTCTTTGGCTGTAGTTATTTTCAGCTACTTAATATGCACTTTTAAAGATAAATACTGCACAGCAAACATACATATGTGTGTGTGCGCGCACACACACCCCCAACACACACACACTCCTTTCACAGGCTAGCTCAGTCTGGAATCCCTCCAAAGCCCTCCAGGCCGAGTCATGCTTGGGAGGAGAAAAACGAAGCCGCTTCCCTAGTATTGTTGGTGAAAGAATCCATGGAAGCCATCCAAATCCCAGTAAAAATTAATGGACAGAAAAGTCCATCAAAGCTCTGCACAAGGGAGTTTCTTCTGCTGCCAAAAATGCTAAACCCTGAACATTCGTACACCAAGGAAAATGAAAATGAGGTCAATTCATTAAATTTAGACCAAATCCCAAACGTGCTGTCCCAGAATTCAAAAGCTGATAGGTTAACAGAGGAAGTGGAGAACCAATCTACTTAGGGACGCCTGAAACGCAGCGCATGGCTAAACGTGTCCTGGTGCGTGTTTACGGCAAATCTATCTCAAGGGTGAACATGCAGAATGATCTCCTTATACCAAACTGATTAATTAGAATCGCTAATACCTTCTGACCCCACAAATCACTTGCCCCGCTATACACAAACAACATTTGTTCAAAGTAAGCCCAACTGTTACCACTTAGTACTCCCCGTTCAGAGCCTTTTCAAGTTACTGTGACATTGTGGGCTAGATTCGTGGCAAAATGGAAGCTAAGGAATGGATGGCGAAGGCCTTGGGGAAGCTCTGCTCTCTCAAACTGACCGGGTAAATGAAAACTTGTGCCACTGAGAAGATAAGAATCCCATGAAATATAAAGCGAGTCTGCCTTGGAAACACTGCTGAGGCGTCTGGTGAGTTAGTCCTTAACTGTGCGCAAGTTTAGCATTATAGATGTTCATGTCTCCCATCCAAGTGTTAACCAGAACTAACCCTGCTTCGCTTCCAAGTTCTGATGAGATCAGGCCAGACTGGGCCGTCTAGGTCAGTGCAACAGACACTCAGAGGTGGGTTGCCATTGCCTGCCTCGGTGTCACGACCCTGGTATTCCTTGGTGGTCTACCATCCAAATACTAACCGGGGCAGACCCTGCTTAGCTTCCAGGGTCTGATGAGACATGCATGTTTTCCCATGTATCATCATACACCAGTGGCCCAGAGGCCTCCACCGAAGCAAACACAGTTCTCAGCGACTGAGGCCAACCCATCCCTGACTGGATAGTGAAAAGTGCCGTCAAATCACAGCCGACTGATGGTGATTTCGAGGCAAGAAACATTCAGAGGTGGCTTTACATTGCCTGGCTTCGCAAAGCAAACCCTGGACTTCCTTGCTGGTCTCCCATCCAAGTACTAACCAGGGCCGACCCTGCTTAGCGTCAGAGATCAGGTTAGCCTGGGCCATTCAGGTCAGGGTACTTAGGTGGAGACTTCCGGTTTCAGCGTTTCGCCGCTTGGATGTGTCCCGTCTAGCTCTGCTGGAGACGCGCCGAGACCCGGCTGACGGGAAGGGTCCGAGATTGTCCCGGACCCTCCCGGGGTCTTCATAGGAGACCCCCAGCCCGGGGAACTGAAGAGAGCCTCTTCCAAAGCAACAGCCAAGGAATTGAGGCTCACCTTTTCCCTGCAAGGTCCTGTCGCCGCAGAGCCAATATGGCGATCAGAGACGAGTGCCGGAGCAAGCGGACACGATCGAAAGTTTAAAAAAATGCTTCCAAAAGATCCCCAAGGCTCCAAACTGTGAGTTAAGCAACGTTCAAGTGTTACATATTGAGTATGAGCCTTGGTAGAAATTAGAAGCACTTACGAACAAAGCGTGGGTCAAGGGGGAACTCAAGACTCCCCCCATCCTTTCCGGTACTTAGGGTACACAACACGTATGAGCCAAACAGAACTTAATTAACCCCAAATTTCATTCAATATGATGACACCACACATTGAATCTCCATGAAGACGGTTAATACTGGATTGTAACCCATACACACACCTGATAGAATTCCATCACCACGAGCAATTCCATCATCACCTTGCCACACACAAAGCATTTTGTTGTTGTTGTTGTGAGGCTTATTGGTGAGAAAGACACTTGTCTGTTACAAATTCGTATGGGAGCCATTTTGGTGTAGTGGTTAAGTGTGCGGACTCTAATCTGGGAGAGCCAGGTTTGATTCCCCACTCCTCCATTTGCAGCTGCTTGTGCGACCTGGGGTCAGTGTCACAAGTTCTTTCAGAGCTGTTCTCTCAGCCCCACCTACCTCACAGGGTGTCTGTTGTGGGGAGGGGAAGGGGAAGGAGATTGTAAACTGCGCTGAGGCACCAAGTGAAGGGCAAGGTACAAATCCAATCTCTTCCTCCTCTTTTGTTCTTATTCTAAATGCAACACTGCTGCAGACTTATTTGGGGGGGCTTAAGAACACATGAAGAGCCATGCTGGATCAGACCACTGGTCCATCAAGTGCAGCATTTTGTTCACACAGTGGCCAACCAGCTGCCTCTAGGAAGGCCACAAGCCTGTTATTTACAGAACTCAAAATGTACTGGGAGTTAAGGATTAGACAAAAGTGTGTTATAGCCCAGTAAACATTTTCTAATCTGCTGCCAATCGCAAAACAGATGTGGGCCAGGGCACTAGAAGCCCTCCCACTGTTGCCCCCCCCATCATCCTGCCTGTGCTCCCAGCAACTGATATAAAGAGCATATGGCCTCTGGTAATGGAGGAAGTAGATACCCATCATGACTAGCAGCCTTTGATAGGCCCATCATCCATGAATGTGTCCACTCCCCTTTTAACAGAGACAGAGGGATATTATTTTACCCATGCATTGTCATTAAGAATATCAGAACTGCCCTGTGATATCAGACTTGGGTCCCTCCAGCACAAGGGTCTTCCTCATGGGGCCTGCCAACACATCTCCTAGACCCTGGCAAGTGTTTTTAGAAAGTGGGCAAGGTCAAGCGGTCTTCTGCCCAGCGAGGCTTCTAATTGGCTGTGCAATTTATTTATTTTTTAAAAAGTTGTTTTGGCAGTAGCGGCTTCCACATCACAAAGGTCTTCAGGGTAAGTAGCAGAAGCCATTTTGTGGCTGGCTCCGCCTCCTCCCGGAGACATTTCAGAACCCAAAACTAATAAATCCTTTGCTAAGAGGAAAACACATTTCTATAAGACTACTGACTTGGGGGTGCCTGCCCCTCCCTCAGCCTGGGGATTTCACGCTTTTTTGTCATGCCCCAAATTACCTCAATCCACTATCCAACATCATTCTGTACTAATGAAGTGTTTCTAGGGCACCTGAAAATTTACTGTTTGGGGAAAATCTGACTAGTCCTGATAAAAATGTATTTTGGCTTTCCCCCCCAATGGACCAATACAGTCTTACAATCTCTCTAAACTACCAGCAGCATCGACTCCAACCCCCATCACAAGCGGGTTGCTTTTTTTTTGGTTAGGCATTAAATGCTCCCCTCCAGAAAGCAGAACTACAATGGCTGAGTGTGACTGTACTTTGGGTATCCTGAATCCTCCTATCTCCTCCTAATTTTCCTCTGTTTGCTCTCCCGTACTGTCAACACTGCAAACTCTTCCAGACAGGTCAAGATGGGTGACCGTGTTAGTCTGTCTGTAGCAGTAGAAAAGAGCAAGAGTCCAGAAGCATCTTCAAGACTAACAACATTTGTGGCAGTGTATGAGCTTTCGTGAGTCACTGCTCACTTCTTCA
>NW_015171560.1:162940-165811 GCF_001447785.1 Gekko japonicus | reverse complement strand
TTACAGAACTCAAAATGTACTGGGAGTTAAGGATTAGACAAAAGTGTGTTATAGCCCAGTAAACATTTTCTAATCTGCTGCCAATTGCAAAACAGATTACAGGAACTCGTTGGCACTCCATGAAATTGCTGAGCAGTCGGGTCAGAACGTATAAAAGGAAGTACTTCTTCACCCAAAGAGTGATCAACACATGGAATTCACTGTCACAGGAGGTGGTGGCAGCTACAAGCATGGACGACTTCAAAAGGGAATTAGATAAACATATGGAGCAGAGGTCCCTCAGTGGCTATTAGCCACAAGGTATAGATAGGGACTCTCAGGCTGGGGCAAGTGATGCTCTGTATTCTTGGTGCTTGCGGGAGGGGGGCCAACAGTTGGGAGGTCTTCTAGTGTCCTGGCTCCACTGGTGGACCTCCTGGTGGCACCTGGTATTTTTGGACTGGATGTGTTGAGTGTTGGACTGGATGGGCCATTGGCCTGATCCAACATTGGCTTCTCTTATGTTCTTATGCAGAAGAACCCAAAACTAATAAATCCTTTGCTAAGAGGAAAACACATTTCTATAAGACTACTGACTTGGGGGTGCCTGCTCCTCCCTCAGCCTGTGGATTTCACGCTTTTCTGTCATGCCCCAAATTACCTCAATCCACTATCCAACATCATTCTGTACTAATGAAGTGTTTCTAGGGCACCTGAAAATTTACTGTTTGGGGAAAATCTGACTAGTCCTGATAGATATGTATTTTGGCTTTTTCCCTCTAATGGACCAATACAGTCTTACAATCTCTCTAAACTACCAGCAGCATCGACTCCAACCCCCATCACAAGCGGGTTGCTTTTTTTTTGGTTAGGCATTAAATGCTCCCCTCCAGAAAGTTCATGTGTATTTTCCCAGGTTCTCCTTTCAGACTAATGAAAACTATTTATTACACAGGGGATCTTTATTTATGTCGTTCATATACCCTGCCTTTCTCTCCAATGGGGACGCAAAGCGGCTTACGTCATTCTCTGTCCTCTCCTCCATTTTATTCTCACAACAACCCTGGGAGGTAGGATAGGGCTTCCATGGCATGAGTGGGGATTCGAACCCGGGTCTCCCAGATACTGGTCTGACACTCTAACCGCTACACCAAGCTGGTTCTCTGAGATTAATGAAGATCCTCTCTTTTACTTATTCCGCAGAATCTTTGTTTATTGCAGCTGTATTGGGGTGCCTTCTAAAAAATATTACATGGATTGCTACGTTTTTTGTATCTAAAAATTTATTTATTCATTTACTAAAACATCTCTATCCTCTCTTTTCTTGTAGTTCAGGGAGGCTTACAAAAATAATCAAAAACATTTTCCCGATTAAAAACCAAAAATGAAACAACCAACTGCAAATCTCTCCCCCCTCCTTCTCCTCCTCCCCTTGAAAGATGCCTGCCAATTCAGACTCCCCGACAAGCCCTGGCAACCAGGCAAGCCTTGCAGCGCCTCCTAAAGACCTCCAAGGAGGGTGGGCCCCCCTCACCTCTTCAGGGAGCCCATTCCACAGAGCCGGTGCCACGAAGGAAAAGGCCCTGCCTTTGGTCAAAGCCAGACAGGCCACTCTGAGTGGTGAAATGGCAAACAGATGGCTGTCTGACAACTGCAGTTGGACGTATGCTTTAAATCACCCTGCAGACCATTAATGTTAGCCTATAATAATAACAAGCGTGGCGAACTTGCAACTGACTCATGGTGACCCAGAGGCCATGGGGTTTTAAAAGCAAGAGATGTGGCAACCCAGGTACTTATATACATTGCTGGACCTCAACTTTTTGCTCTCCAAATGACAACGTACCCTGATGGCATTCTGAAAGTCATCTGCCAGCACTCTATTGCTAACAGATGCCAGCCAGATGGGAGCTGTGGGGGCCAATCGTCACCCAATCACAGCTCAACAGGGGATCACAGCGCCTGCCCCCTTTTCCAGAGGGATGTGTCACACTTGATACAGAAAACAACTCGAGTCAAATGCACTAGTTCATTACGCATTCAACTTAAGGAGAAATATAAAATATCACAAACTTGGCTTTCAAACAAGCGAGCACCCAATCACTCACACTTGATACAGAAAACAACTCGAGTCAAATGCACTAGTTCATTACGCATTCAACTTAAGGAGAAATATAAAATATCACAAACTTGGCTTTCAAACAAGCGAGCACCCAATCACCCGATTTGTTTTGTCTTAGAAATATCTATACAAAAAGGATTAGACAAAAGTGTGTTATAGCCCAGTAAACATTTTCTAATCTGCTGCCAATCGCAAAACAGATTGCAGGAACTCGTTGGCACTCCATGAAATTGCTGAGCAGTCGGGTCAGAATGTATAAAAGGAAGTACTTCTTCACCCAAAGAGTGATCAACACATGGAATTCACTGTCACAGGAGGTGGTGGCAGCTACAAGCATGGACGACTTCAAAAGGGAATAGAGGTCCATCAGTGGCTCTTAGCCACAAGGTATAGATAGGGACTCTCAGGCTGGGGCAAGTGATGCTCTGTATTCTTGGTGCTTGCGGGAGGGGGGCCAACAGTTGGGAGGTCTTCTAGTGTCCTGGCTCCACTGGTGGACCTCCTGGTGGCACCTGGTATTTTTGGACTGGATGTGTTGAGTGTTGGACTGGATGGGCCATTGGCCTGATCCAACATTGGCTTCTCTTATGTTCTTATGCAGAACCCAAAACTAATAAATCCTTTGCTAAGAGGAAAACACATTTCTATAAGACTACTGACTTGGGGGTGCCTGCCCCTCCCTCAGCATGGGGATTTCACGCTTTATTGTCATGCCCCAAATTACCTCAATCCACTATCCAACATCATTCTGTACTAATGAAGTGTTTCTA
>NW_015171560.1:157961-161864 GCF_001447785.1 Gekko japonicus | reverse complement strand
TGCCTCGGAACACAGAGGTTGTTTGCATATGCGACTTGATTGGCTTTTGCCTCTAACATTCTATTTTTTTTAATAGTTATTTTTATTTCCGTTTTTTCAGTATACATTACAAAATAAATAACATTCTAAACAGTTTGCTGTTCTGAGGTAAAATGTGTCCAATCTCCAGGTGAGGGCTGGAGATCACTCAGAATTACAACTGCTTTCCAGATGGCAGAGATCAGTTCCCCTGGAGAAAACGGTGGGCTCTGAATCTTTATATGCTGCTGAGGTGGCCCCCGTATGACAGCCAATGTGACGTAGCAGTCACGGCTTCAGAGCACGGGAGAGGCTGCAGGTGGGTGGGGGGGGGGAAAGCTGAAGAGTGGGGGAAATAAAGGTAGGTTGATGATTGGCTGGGAAGGACATAGGGTTGCCAACTCCAGGTGGGAAATTCCTGGAGATGTGAGGGATGGAGCCTGGAGAGGGTGAGGTTTCAGGAGGCGTGGGACCTCAGACAGGTACAAAGCCATAGACTCCACCCACCAAACCAACTATTCCCTTCAGGGGAACCATCATTGCCAATCTCCAGGTGAGGGCTGGAGATCCCTCAAAATTACAACTGTTCTTAAGGTAGCAGAGATCAGTTCCTCTGGAGAAAATGGTGGACTCAGTGTCATTATACCCTGCTGAGGTCGCCACAGCAAATTAACACTGAGTGTCCAAGGCCGGGGCACCTGCCCAGAGCCTCTTTCTAGAGGCCGTTGTATTTATTTCCACAACGGGCCTTTTTCCTAGTCTGTTATAACACAAATTACATCATTCACCAATGTAGACCTAACTCTCACACCAGATAATCGTCTATCACCTTGGGGGGGGAGGTACAGTTGGTTCCTATTCTATCAAAGAAAGTTTCCTTACAGATATATGCCGCCTGAAATACCATAGCATTGAATTGGAAGTCTCCAAAATCTCCTACTCTCGCACAATGGCACGAAAAGACATTGGAATCTGTATGTCATGGCAAAAATAGCAATTTGGCACATCTCTCTCAACCCTCTACACAATCCAACTTCTCCACAATCTGGCTATCCATACTAGAATACCTTAAATCACAGCGTGAAATTCCACAACTGGTTGATGACCTCAGCTTTTGACTCATATTAGGGTAAAGATGTAGAGCGTTGATTAGATAAGCTATACAAATTGATACATAACAGTCATAATTGCAGTTATGTTTAAATATGTTACTATGCTTCCTTGATTTTGCTGACAACTTCTATTTTACTGTCTGAAATTACAGCACAATGCTCGTATTGAAAATTGTTAAAATCAATAAAATATTAATCAATAAGAGATAAGCAGAGATGGTCTGCCATTGCCTTCCTCTGCCCAGCAGTCCAAGTCTCCCATGGTGGTCTCCCTTCCAAGTACTAACCACAGCTGACTCGGGCCCAGGTGTAATTTCCCGCAGGAGCACACAGGAGCAGAGCTCCAGCAGCAAAGAGCCCAGCAGGCGGGCACATGCAACAAGCCACACCTCCTGCTCCCAGCAGCCCTCAGTCAGAGCAAGAAGCAAGCAGGTAAGTGGCAGAGCCCCCCCCCCGGCCCAAAACAGTCCAGTGGCACCTTTAAGACCAAGTTTTATTCAGGTACAAGCTCTCCCTCCTCTGTGAGGACAGATCTGCACGTTTCCCCCCCCCCCCAATAGCTAGCAATCAAAAACAGTCCAGTGGAGCCTGTTGCCTTCTGACACACTTCCGGTGATGTCAGGGGTGTGTGTGGCATATGCAAATAAGTTATGCTAATGAGTTATGCTAATGAGCTCCTGCTCCTCTTTTTCTACGAAATGACCCCTTGCTTGGGCCTATAACTAGTATTAACTAAATAGATAAAAGGGGAGAGGACACCAGACAGTGGTGCAAAAGGGCACAAAGAGAAGGGAGTGGCGTGACGTCCTGCCAGCAGGCCACTCCTGTGGGGGGCAGACCATGGAGAGCCTTGGCGCTTCATCCGCAACTCCATCCTTAAAGGCAGCCTTCTAACAAATCCAGATGCTCACCTGAGACCTCGGAGAGACCCCCACAGCAGCAACTGATTGACTTTGACCAGAAAAAAAACCAAAAAAATCCCATGTGACCCAACATGCCCGGAACACACTGAATTCATTTCCCAAACTTTCCTTTCCCTTCCATTTCCATAAATCCTCTCCAGCTACACGAGCCTGGCTGATGTGTCCCTCTTCCAAAACTATACACTTCATTTGAACTCCAAGTGCAAGGTATTTGGATAGTGAGAGAAAGGATTTAAAAAAAATATGAGAAAGATACTCTTTCTACTAAGAGTAGAGGACTTTGCAGCAGTTGGGGGGGGTCACAGAGCTCCTAGATAATCTGATGAAAGCTATGGACCCCCTCCCCAGTAAAAAGCACATAAGCAAATAAGAACAAAGCATTAACTAAAGCACAAAAATGGTGCAGTGGTTAAGTGCGCGGACTCTAATCTGGGAGAACCGGGTTTGATTCCCCACTCCTCCACTTGCACCTGGCTGGATGACCTTGGGCAAGCCATAGTTATGGCACAGCTCGCTTACAGCTTTAATGCCAGCAGCTCACAAAGTAGAATTTTTGCTCACAAGACTCCACAGCTTAGAGGGAACATTTGGCACAGCTGTTCGTGAAGCAGTTTCTGTCAAGAGCTCTCTCAGCCCTGCCTACCTCACAGGGTGCCTGTTGTGTGGAGGGGAAGGGAAAGGCATTTGTAAGCCACCCTGAGACTCCTTCGGGTAGTGAAGGGCGGGGTATAAATCCAATCTCTTCTTCTTCGGCCAACCGTTGTCTATGAAACATATTTGAGGCACGGTTTTTATTAAATCTGTGGATCTGTTGGATCACCTATTAGTCATACACCAACTCTGGTTTCTTTATTTTACACTAGAACAAAGTGTGAGTCCAGTGGTGCCTTTAAGACCAACAAAGTTTAACGCTGGGTATAAGCGTTCATGTGCATGCACTCGGAAGCTTATACCCAGAATTAAACTTCGTTGGCCTTAAAGGTGCCACTGGACGCAAGCTTTGTTCTGTTGCTTCAGACCAACACGACTACACACCTGAATTTATTTTACACTGTAAATGCATGGTATTTCCTTGCCCGCCTAACATCGAACAGCCACAAGTATTAACCAATATTACACTTTTTTTTACAATAAACACTTGACAGGGTTGCCAACTCCAGTGTGGTAAATTCCTGGAGATTTGAGGGCAGAGCCAGGAGAAGGCAAAGTCTGGGGAAAGGCGTGAGCTCATCCGAGATGTGATGCTACAGAGTCCTCCCTCTGAAGCGGCCGCCTCCTCCGGGGGACCCGATCTCTGTAGTCTGGAAATTAGCTTTAATTCCTGGAGAAGCCCAGGCCCCACCTGGAAGCTGGCAACCCTAACAATGGAAGATACTAAATTTCTTTTTTTACCCTAAAACTCACCATGACCCTATGTAAACAGGGACAGAAGTCCATGATCATAAGAACAGGACACATTTTCTTATTATTCCTATCAATGAAAAAAAACTATTCTAGACGTCACTGCGTGGTGACAATGATGACCGTACATTAATTGACCACATACAGCAGGGGTCATTTCAGGGGGGGGATCGCGGGGGATCGCAGTTCCCCCGGGTGAGGTACGGGGGGGGCGGGGCACATGATGAAGCCCCGTCCCCTGCTTCCGGCCGCCCTGCTTCCAGCCCTCATTCAGCCAGGAGGAGGCAGGAGAAGAGGGAGGGTAAGTTGCTTCCTCCCTGCCTCTCCCCATCCCTGCCTGCCTGGGGCCAGGGAGGGCCTTTGCGGGGCTTCCTTGCACTCCCGCCGGCCTTGCAGGTCCACCGCCGGGCCCCTCCTGGGGGTTGGCAGGTGAGCCTCCAAGGCGGCGG
>NW_015171560.1:150249-157951 GCF_001447785.1 Gekko japonicus | reverse complement strand
GACCGTTGGGGGCGGGGTGTGTGGCCTTATGACACACTTCCGGTGATGTCAGGGGGTGTGGCATATGCTAATGAGTTATGCTAATGAGTTCCCCTAGCTCTTTTTCTACGAAACGACCCCTGACATACAGTAACGTCTCATCCCACCCTTCATTTGTTTAGAGTGAAACAGTACATTAATCACATAATCTGACATAAAGAAGAATTGTTTTAACAGAGACAGCCTTCAAAGTAACAGGAAGGAAATCAAGGAGAAAAACTATTTTTGGCGCCCAGTTCTGGGACACCCTAGGAGTCCAAGGGACACAGGTTAACAACCCTTGATCTAGCACAACTGGCCTGAAGAAACCCCCCCGGAAACTCCACAAACAACAACAAAAGAGACCGGTTTCCACTGAGGAAGTTCTTACCGTTTTTCAAAAGCCACTTCAGTGGAAAGGAATGCGAGTTCAGCAAAAGCTAAATGATACATCCGCGATTACAGTGGGATTAACCAAGGAACAGAAAGGTTTGGGTGCTAAGCCACCTTACACAGACATCCATCATCATCAGAGCATTCCATGCTTGATATTCCTAGCTGAGCATCATGCGCGAGTCACTTCCGTTCCCGTCATGGGAGGTTTTACTCTGCACCGTTAAGGGAGTGTTGCAAAGGATGTTTGAAAGCTTCAGCGTTGCCAAAAATTAGTGAACAGCAGTTCATAGCAGACACACTCCAGCGAACCAGTAATTTGTTCAGCTACCATTGTGGTTGAAACTGAAACACATGGGAAGACCTAACAAGCAATCACACCCAGAACACTTCCTGTCTGTGCATTCATCCTTCCCTGCTGCATCCCCCAAGCCTAAACAAAGCAGATTGTTTGAAAAAAGTTGTATTCCGAGAAGTTCCAGCATTTTCTGAATACAGATTGAAAGAAGCTGTTCAGTGGGAATGTGTTTGGTTAAGGGAAAAACCCACGAATCCTTTTCTTGCATTCGCAGAAAACAGTTTATGAATTCATTTGTCATTTTAGGTTTCAACTATTTCCATTTCGTTGGTTAAAACGACAAACGCAGGATTGTATTACATTTTTGCCAAGGAAATCAAAGTGTTTGAGGTAACCACTTTCCAGACCCTTGGCATAGGAGGAGGTGCTTTTCTACCTTAGCTGCCACTGCATAACCCCAAATCAACATAAGTCAAGGGTGGAGGGAACAATACCTGTTACCATGAGGCTGTCCTCCCATACTACCCACTTGGGGCAACAAAATGACTTGAGACAGCCCTGCCTTATAGCTAAGCAGAAGGAAATAAACATGACTTGCCTCCCTCTATTTTCCCCTTCCCTCTGCTGCCCCACCAACCACAGTTGGGACATTCACCTGGAGCTTACTTCTAGAGGTTGTTGTATTTCTTCCCACAACGGGTCTTACTCCTAGTCCTTCCATAAAACAAACTCAAACTCAAGACAAGTCTATAAATGCTCATGGTAGCTATAAAGAAGAAAGCATAACATATGTAAAGGAGTAGATCAAGTTGGGTAGCCATGTTGGTCTGAAGTAACAGAACAAAGTTAGAGTCCAGGTGGCACCTTTAAGGCCAACAAAGTTTTATTCAAGGTGTGAGCTTTCGTGTGCAGGCACACTTCGTCAGACGATGAAATGGAATTACATATCATAGTTGTATTTATAGGAGTGGTTTGTTAAATCAGCATGCAAAATAGTGAGGATACACTTTTTTAACTGATCAAAAGAATGACAAGCTTAGTTCCTGGTTATCTGTTTTGGTTCAAATGGGGGTGGGGGAGAACAACATAGGTAATAAATGTGTTAGAAATGGAGACTAATGTGCCCTAATTTGTGAGAATCTCATCCTTAGACCCCATCCATCTCCTTTCAAGCATGGAGGTGAATTTTACAGCATCTTGGCTGTGTAAAGCGTAAAGGAGTGATACTCAGACACTACATAAGTAAAGTCTCCTCACGCAGTAAGACAGATAATATGCAGGCAATTTCTGTTTTTTTACTCTGGTCCTTAATTATTAAAGGCTGAGAAACAAGTGCCAACATGGGCACAGTCCTTACATTTTAATTACAGGCCTCAAAAGCCGGCTTTACAGTCCATCTCAGTCACGCTAGTTTTCCTCTAGCTCTTGGGAGCCAGGCGCAGGCTAAATTACCTCCCATTTCTTCGGGAGAAAACCTAGCTCGTGTCATTTGCACTTTAAATATTTAATCCCCAGGAATTCAGCAGCCGCTTTGCTGGGAGGATTTCCTTTTGGCAAAAACACACAAGGCCATACTATCTGGTTCTACCAGACGAAACACGGGTTCATTGTAAAGTGCCCGTACATTATTTAATATTACAGAGCAAGTTATGCACAGACTGAAAAAAAGCAAACCTGTGATTCTTTGGGGAAGCTGTATGAGAGAATCAAAATCAGGCAAGATTCAGTATTCCAGAACTACCTGGCTGGGTAACAGGTGCTATACCTGACTAATAAGCAGGGCTGCCAACTCTGGGTTAGGAAATCCCTGGATCTTTGCGGGCACTGCCTGTGGAGAGCAGAGTTTGAGGAGGGAAGAGACCTTTATCAGGGTATAATGCTACAGCAAGGGTGTCAAACATGCGGCCCGGGGGCCACATCAGGCCCCCGGTTGGAACTGGCCATCTCCTACTTCCAGTTCTGCTCCTGCTGCTGCATCATAGCTTGCTTCGCCAGACTCTCTTAATCACTCAGCCATTTCATGTTTTAACCTGGGTCCTAGACACAGAGCTCTGAGCATGAGATTTCTGTGGTGAATGTCAGTAAATCAAAAGTAGGCTTGCAGCTTACAGAGCTAGTGTTTTAAGCTTATTTTAAGTAAAAATAATCTTTGTGTTTGTGTCCTTTATAAAGTTTATATCTCCGCTACCTGGCATTACCTTTTATGGCACACGTGGCCCAGCCCAACAAGGTCTCATTTATGTCAGATCCGGCCCTCATAACAAATGAGTTCGACACCCCTGTGCTACAGGGTTCCCCCTCCAAAGCAGCCATTTTGTCCAGGAGGACTGATATCTGTTGCCAGGACATGTTGTAATTCCAGGAGATCTCCAGGCCCCAGCTGGAGACTGGCAAGGCTACTAATAAGGCAGGCAATTGCTACATTTTATTTATTTATTTATTTACTTCATTTATACCTCAAAGCAGCTTACAATATTCTCCCTCCTCCAGTTTAGTTATTCATACTCCTCCTTTCTCACTGAGACACAGGACGGATTATACAGCATAGATCAATGCAACCCACAGGGTGATATATCTAATAAGCAATGTAATACGACTAGGAACTGCAGATTTTTGAAATGCAGCTGTCATCTGAACAAAGCACAAGAACCCTGTGAGGTAGGCTAGGCTGAGTGTGCATGACCAGCCCATGGTCACCCAACAAGCTTCCATGGCAGAGTAGCCTGATGGAGAGTTCTGGCAGGCTCAAAACCTCACTCAATGTTTTATGTCAGTTCTGTGGATTATACGGACTATTATGCAGACATTGTTCTTGAAAACGTGCGCATAGCTAACGGCTGCAGAGGCAGCATGTATCCCTGCCCAAAGTCTACATCTTAAGCAGTGAACTGGGACTGCTCCTACTGATACATGAATGACTGCAGCCACAAAGAACTGGCAGCCGATTTTAAGGTCCGCGTGCAAACAGTGCCACGTGTGGCACTGTTTGACCCCCAGACACAGCAAAGCCCCTTTCCACAAACCATGTATATTCTGCCAACTAGGCTTATTCGCTCCAGGTAGTCTACTCCCATTTTGCTAGGCAGGCCAAACAGTGGTCTTTTGTGTGCTTTTTATAACAGTTGTTCTTACTGATATTGTAAGTCGCCTTGATGCTGCAAGGTAGAAAGGTGGCTAATAATTGTTAGATGGATGACAGACAGACAGACAGACATAAACAGAAATAAACAAAAACATACAGAGGCAGTAGAGCTCCAAGGCCAGTGACTTTGGTAACCCTACTTCAGCCTTACTCTCCTTCTGCTTACTCCACCAAACACTGACCACACACCTTTGGCAGCCGCAAGGGACATTACTATACAGAGGCAGGCAATGTCAAACGACCTCTGAACGTCTCTTGCTTTGAAAACCCTTTGAGGTCGCCATAAAATTGACGGCACTTTATACACACATGTGCACACACACACACACACGAAGCAAAGGGCTCTCGGGATGCTGAATTCCGCATTCAATATCTGTGTGTCTCTTCAATGATACTGCGGCATAGACAATGCTCTGGTTGGGGGGGGGGGACTCATGTTCAAGCTTTTGCTCACCAGGCAAATCTCCTCCCTGCCCATTAACTGTAAATCTGAGTAGTAAAGGCACACAGTGAAACCCATTCGGGAAATGTGCTGGGACGGGGGGAGGGGAAAACTTATACATGGCACCTACTTGGGCACTGAATAGTCAGGGGCAAATGCTGGGTGCCTCTGCCCCGCCTCAAAGCGCTCATGCCTTGGCACCATCTACATGCTTCACTGCCACTCCCCCCAATATTCTACAAGCAGCAGCACTAGTTTTGCCAGCTGAACAAAGTTTTGAGTCCAGCGACAACCAACAAAGTTTTGTTCAACATATGAGCTTCTGTGTGCAACGCACACTTCTTCCTCGGATACAATGAAAGGTTTTGCCGGTTTTCTGAGGAAAGACCACTTTTGGTACATCAAAAGCCCAAACAGGGTATGCATGTTTAACGGGGCCACAAAAAAGTTTCCAAAGCTGGAGAACTTGGTCCAGGTGAAACATCTGGGGTTTTCCTTCCACACGATTCAGAGTGCTGCGACACCACATCTGTAGCACAGGACTCCTTGCAGAGTCACGGACTTGCAGAAAGTGAAGTTGAAGAGCAAGCGGCAAAGAAATCAGGCCGGTAATCGAAGTGTTCATCATCCTCGGCATGGAGGCTGCCCATGTGCCAGTCCCTAGGGCTTTGGAACCAGCAACCAGCTGCTCTGAGTTTAGGAGAAGTCTGTTCCTTTGTTGGATCTTCTGTCCCAAAATCCTTCCTTTCTGGAATGCAGTTCTGGATCAAAACAAATCTATCATTCACACAGGTATCTCCCCCACACCAGAAAACTTGTTTTTGAATGGATGGGCTGCTAACTGTGCCTCATTCCCCATCATAGAAAGGGTCTCTTTAATGCTTTTTCCAGCCAAAACTGTCATTGCCACATGCTGGGAAAGGACAATGGTACCCACAAATGCAGTTCTGGATCAAAACAAATCTATCATTCACACAGATATCTCCCCCACACCAGAAAACTTGTTTTTGAATGGATGTGCCTCATTCCCCATCATAGAAAGGATCTCTTCAATGCTGTTTCCGGCCAAAACTGTCATTGCCACACACTGCGAAACGACAATGGTACCCATGGGTACTTATTTATCTACTTGCAATTTCTTGCTTTCGAACTGCTAGGTTGGCAGGAGCTGGAACTAGAGACGGGAGCTCACTCCGTCATGCAGCACTCGGGTCTCGAACTACTGAACTACCAACCTTCCACAGCCTGCTGTTCAGCGTCTTAACCACTTGAGCCACCGCAGCTCCACTATGGGTATGGTAATGCTTATCAATGGATTTACTAGTGCGAACCTTTGTATATGTTAAACTTGTGTTACATTTATGAATGGTACCTTATATCTATTGCTTTCTTGCTACAACTGCTATTGTTATTGACACTGCCATGCACAGTATCTGGTTAATGTGCTACTCTATGTATTATTAGCCCAAAGTCTCTCTCTATCAATCGAATCGAAGGCCGATGCCAGATCGACAAACACTGCATACAGAGCTTTAGTAGGGCCTGACATTGCTGATTTGGCCAGTTGGTAAAGGGTATAGCAGTGGTTTATTGTCCCTAGACCTTTCCTAAAACCTGCTTGATGAGGATGTATAAAACTACTGTCGAGGATCCAGTCCTCTAATTTCCGCAATTTTGATTGTTTCATTTGTTCAAACGCTATACAGTCTTATTCTGAAGGCTTTGTTTTTAGTACTTCTGAACCCTAAATTTATATTCTGTATTTATATTTTATATAGTAACGGCCAACGGCCATATACAATAAACTTACTTACTACCACTACTACTATTATAACTCTTTGAAAGCCTCTATGTTTGTAATGTTAACTATTTTACTCAGGGATCATTTCCTGCAGGAGCGCACAGGAGCGGAGCTCCGGCAGTAAAGAGCCCAGGGGGCGGGCACATGCAACAAGCCCCACCCCCTGCTCCCAGCAGTCCTCCGTCAGAGCAAGAAGCAGCCAGGGAAGTTGCAGAGCCCCCCCTGGCCCAAAGCAGTCCAGTGGCACTTTTAAGACCAAGTTTTATTCAGGTACAAGCTCTCCCTCCTCTGCAAGGACAGATTTGCATATCCCTCCCCCCCCAATAGCTAGCAATCCAAAACAGTCCAGTGGAGCCTGAGCGGTGGGTGTTACCTTCTGACACACTTCCGGTGATGTCAGAGGGTGTGGCATATGCAAATAAGTTATGCTAATGAGTTATGCTAATGAGCTCCTGCACCTCTTTTTCTACGAAATGACCCCTGATTTTACTAAAATTTCAATAAGCTTTATTGTATATTTAAAAGAAGAAGAAGTTTGTTCCTGAGCCACAAAAGCCTCCAGGCTTTTGCATCCCTAGGAGAAGGATGCTGTCTAACAAGTCTCAGGATGTGCCCAGCACACCAAGAGGTCCAAGGTACATCGGGCACTAACATCCCACGGACACGGCCGGCACCACATGCGCATGAAAGAACAGGCCGAGCAAGAGAGACACTTCAAAGAGAAGGGGGAGGAAGGTGCTCAGGCTTTTAAAAAGCACAGAAGTTAGCCGGCACTGCCTAATTACCCAGTCCTGCAGCAAAACCGGAAAGGGGCGAGGGGGGCGGAGGCTGTACACACTGCACAGCTGAAGTGGTTAAAAAGAGAGAGAGAAACAAAGAGATATCATTTCAAGTTCTCGATGCCATTTACAGTGGGTGTTTGGCTCCATCCCAACTGGGGTAATCACATTCCAGCTAACCTAAGACGGTCTCTGCTCCACCCCTGAGCCGGTTTCCAGTTACTGCCCTGTCAAAATCACAGCCCCAGATCGAAGAACTGGTTTTACAATATCGCCGTGGGTTCAGCATTCTTTTCCGCTACCTCAGCCGCTCTCTGAAGCCACTATACATTCTGCTTCCCAACCCTGAAGGAGGGGCCTGGGCATTGTGTTGGGTCAAAAATGAGGATTCTGCAAGCAGGAAAGCTAAGTTTTGTAGGACTGCTGCAAACAGAACTGAACAAGTTACTCCAGTGACTGATCCATCAGGCTAGGTTTCTGACATAATAAAGGGTGCATTTTCATGCAGACACAGCCATTCATTTAAGAATGATCGGTGCTCATACAGTACCTTGGGCAAGCCGTAGTTCTGGCACAGCGGTTCTTGAAAAAGAGCTGTTTCTTGCAGAGCTCTCTCAGCCCCACCGACCTCACAGGGTGTCTGTTGTGGGGAGGGGAAGGGAAAGGAGTTTGTAAGCCGCTCTGAGACTCCTTTGGGTAGTGAAGGGCGGGGTATAAATCCAATCTCGTCTTCTTCTTCTTCTACCTCACAGGGTGTCTGTTGTGGGGAGGGGAAGGGAAAGGAGTTTGTGAGCCGCTCTGAGACTCCTTTGGGTAGTGAAGGACGGGG
>NW_015171560.1:133673-150139 GCF_001447785.1 Gekko japonicus | reverse complement strand
TCCTTTAGGTAGTGAAGGGCGGGGTATAAATCCAATCTCTTCTTCTACTTCACAGGGTGTCTGTGGTGGGGAGGAGAAGGGAAAGGAGTTTGTAAGCCACTCTGAGACTCCTTTGGGTAGTGAAGGGCAGGGTATAAATCTCTTCTTCTTCTTCTTCTTCTTCTTCTTCTTCTTCTTCTTCTTCCTCTTCCTCTTCCTCTTCTTCTTCTTCTTCTTCTTCTTTCCAAAATCTGACAGTGATGTGGTAGAGTGGTTGCAGTGGTTGAATGGCTAAGAGTGAATGAACTGAAAGTGAACCCAAACAAAAATAGAGGTGATGCCAGCTCAGAAGCCTGAGGTCTTGGAGGACACAGCACTTCCCACTTTTGATGGGATTCATCGGACCCTCATTTATTCAATTAACACCCACAGCAGTAGCATTACTCCCACAGAAGCAAATGCAATGCAGCTGCAAAAAAAAAAAGTTTTATTCCAATTCAGTTTAGCCTGGAAGATGGTCCCCTATCTAGGCGAGGCCAATATGGCCACAGCACAGTAACATCAAGACTAGACTACTGTTATGCACTCTATATACGTCTCCCCTTGAAGTCAACTCAGAAACTCCAGCTCAGAGGTGTCGAACTCATTTGTTACGAGGGCCGGATCTGACATAAATGTCACTTTGTCGGGCCGGGTCATGTGTGCCATAAAATGTAGTGCCAGCTACCGGAGATATAAACTGTATAAAGGACAGCAGCTGGTAAGCTCCGAGTTGGTGTGTGTTCCCTCTAAGCTGAGTTAGTGTGAGCTAGCTCACAGTTTTTTAGCCTCTGGCTCACACATTTTCGTCTTAGCTCGGGAAGGATGGCTCCAGAGCAAACTAATTCATGCAGTAGCCAAATCACTCACTCACAAATTTAATGCCAATAGCTCACAAAGTAGATTTTTTGCTCACAGGACTCCACAGCTTAAAAGGAGCATTGATCCTCACTGCAAGGCCTCATGGGCTCGGAGGCGGGTCCAAAGGAAAACCCACATGGGCGGACTGGAGAGCCAACTGTGCAGCCCTGGGCAGACGCTCCAATGCTGCTTGACTGCTGCAGACGAGGTTGTTCCGCCATGCTGAAGCCGCAAACGGAGTGGCTCCGCCCACTCCCCCACGAGCAGTCTCCTGTTCCCTCCCTTGCATTAGTTGCCCGCGGGCCGCATAAGAGCCCTAGACGGGCCAGTTCAGGCCCCTGGGTCTTATGTTTGACACCCCTGCTCTAGCTGGTACAAAATGTTGCAGATCTACTAAGAGCTAGGTACAGCATACATATTACACCCACACTGCAGACACTTCGCGGACTTTCCAACAGTCACCAAGCTCAATTCTAGGTTCTGGTTATCACGTATAAAGACCTTCATGGCTTCAGACCCTGTTATCTGCAGGACCACCTTTCCCCTCGTCATCACAGCTACACTTATCGGAGCAGGGCCTTCTGCAAGTATACACTGCAAACGGATGAGATCAACAGCTGCCTGTACCCATGCATGCTCAGTTGCGGCCCCCACCCAAGAAGGCCAGGGAGGCCCCCACACTTCTGGCAGTCTGCAAACTATGCAAAGCCAAATTGTTCCAGAGGGCATTTTTATAAAGGCCACAGGAATGAAGGTGACTGAATAGAGGGAACGGGACTGTGGGCTACATGTCTATGTACAATACATCAATTTTATTCTGAACGTGACTCCATTGGTGGAGCCATGAATGGACACGACACATCTTTCTACAAACCTGAGAAGCAGTGCTTGCAGCTTTGAGAAACAAATGCCATCGCTGGCTGTCACTAGGCAACCACAACAGTACTGTCAGCCTTGGACCCTTGGTTATCAATAAAAGGCTGTGGGAGGTGGCAGGGCCCTTTCCAGAGCTGTTTCGGCTTTCGAGGCCAGGCCAGCAGCAACCACCAGGTGTCTTGCTACCATGCAGCCTCCATGGCCCACCCAAACCTGACTGTTCGCTACTGTTTCACAGCAGCCAGTGCATGAAAGCCAGTATGTGGCATGATTTGGAGTTTCAGACTAGGATCTGGGGAGACCCAGCTTCAAATTACCACTCTGATATGGAGCCTCACTGGCCAGTCATATAACTCTCATCCTCTTGGCAACTTTTCTTTCCTTCCTCTGCGTATCAACCCTGAACTTCCTTGAGGGTCTCCCATACAAATACTAACCATGGCTGACCCTGTTTAGCTTCCAAGATCTGAGAAGATCAGCCTGGACTACTCAGGTAAGGGCAAGGCATTTATACTTTTGTTTTAAAAAATCATAATGCCCAGGTGATCCCTGTCCTGGAAGACGTCCGCTTAGCCTCAACCAGCGCCAGGACTTTCTCCGTCCTGGCCCCAGCCTGGTGGAACATGATCCCATGTGGGATCAGGGCCCTGCAGGACTCGTTACAGTCACACAGGGCCTGTAAAACAGAGCTGTTCTTCAAGGCATTTGGCTGAGGTGGCAGATGTTCAATCGTCCTACCGCAGGAGGCAATATGGACTGCTCTGGAACTCCGTGTCTTTGCGGCCATCTTGCTTGCTTGTTTAACTTGGTTTTACGTATGCTACTGCTATTTTATACGTAAAACCAAGTTAAACAAGCAAGCAAGATGGTCAAAGCAATGGTATTCCCAGTAGTCATGTATGGCTGCGAGAGTTGGACTATAAGGAAGGCCGAGCGCCGAAGAATAGATTCTTTTGAACTATGGTGCTGGAGAAGACTCTTGAGAGTCCCCTGGACTGCAAGGAGATCAAATCAGTCCATCCTAAAAGAAATCAACCCTGACTGTTCCCTGGAAGGCCAGATGATGAAACTGAAGCTCAAATACTTTGGCCACCAAATGAGAAGGGAGCACTCACTGGAGAAGACCCTGATGCTGGGAAAGATTGAAGGTCAAAGAAGACGGGGACGGCAAAGGATGAGATGGTTAGACAGTGTCATCGATGCAACGAACATAGCAAACTTCAGAGGACGGTGGAAGACCGGAAGGCCTGGCGGGAGCTGGTCCATGGGGTCGCGAAGAGTCGGACTCGACTGTGCGACTGAACAACAACAACTGCTATTTTATTTATATTCTAATTGCTGTGAGTTGCCCTGAGCCCATGTTGGGATAGAGTGGGATATAAGCCAAATAAATAAATGCCAAATGGTATAATTACACATTTCATGTTGCTAAAGCTGTACAATAAGCTTAGGTTTGATAGGAAAGTATTTGTGTCTATTTCAGTTTCTCCAGAATATCTCTTTGCTTCAACATCATGCATTGTCTTTTCATCTGCACAGTGCTTCTAACAGCTTAGCACTGGGTACCTCTCTCTCTCTCTCTCTCTCTCTCTCTCTCTCTCTCTCTGTCTCTCTGTCTCTCTGTCTCTCTGTCTCTCTCTCTCAACAATCTCCTCAGTGTTGCGAGTCGGTTTTTAAACACACACTTTAAAAGATCTGAATGCTTTTTAAACGTGACGCCAAAGAAAGCACGCAAAGTAAAGTTTATGCAGAAATTTATTTCTACCAAGCAGCTAAACTTTCTGAACGGATCCCGCCACAGCCTTACCAGTGGGACTGTACGGAAGGGGATTTTGGGGGGATTTTACAAAGACATCTTACAGCCTGACGGTACCTTCTCAGCATATTCTCTTTCCAGGGACATTTTCACAAAGGCAACAGGTCTCACGTAAGACTATCCACAAGGAAACTGGCTTTAATCACGGAGGATTAAGCACGGGCAGAGACGTGGAAGGATTGGTTTGAACAGAGAAAGGGGAAGAAAAGCGGCTGACTTTTGACAGCATGTCTAGTTCACTAAACACAAATGGAACGGAACATAAGCCAGTCTGTTATCGACTCCCACCCTCCCATCTGCTTTTAAATACAGTCAAGCCGTTGCCCATAAACGCAAGCAAAGCCGTCCAAGAAAGCCTCTTCCACAGTCTGGTGAGCTACAAGCAGGGCGCAAGCACGCACGCACATCCCCCACTCCAGAACCCTTGTTTCGAACCACCTCGGGAAGAATGAAGAAAGATAGCCACCGCACAGATGCATTCATGTAGACACACTTTGTTAACTAATTGTTTTCAGAATGAACACCCACAGGCCCACTCTTGACTGAGTGCTCAGAGTCAGGAGAAAACAGGATCAATTTAAAACATCATCGCACAACCAATGTTCCCGCTAAGCTGAGTTAATGTGAGCTAGCTCACAGTTTTTTAGCCTCCACGGCTCACATATTTTTGTCTTAGCTCAGGGAGGATGGCTCCAAAGCAAACTAATTTATGCAGGAGCCAAGTTGCTCGCTCAAAACTTTAATGCCAGCAGCAGAAGCAGAAGCAGAAGCAGAAGCAGAAGCAGAAGGGAGGCACGAGGGCCGTGGAAGGGAGTGCGCGCCCGTCTCTGGCCCCAGCTCCTGCCAACCTGGCAGTTCGAGAGCAAGAAATTTCAAGAAGAAGAAGAAGAGAGGAGATTGGATTTATACCCCGCCCTTCACTACCCAAAGGAGTCTCAGAGCGGCTTACAAACTCCTTTCCCTTCCCCTCCCCACAACAGACACCCTGTGAGGTGGGTGGGGCTCAGAGAACTCTGACACAAACTGCTCTTTCAGGAACAGCTGTGACAGAGCTTGTGACTGACCCAAGGTCACATCAGCAGGTGCAAGTGGAGGAGTGGGGAACCAAACCCGGTTCTCCCAGAATAGAGTCCGCACACTTAACCACTACACCAAACTAAGTAAAATTTTGGCTCACAAGACTCCACAGCTTAGAGAGTGCATTGCTTCTCTCAACCCAAGCTAGGGCTAACAGATGAACGGGGTGAAGGCTCGGTACCTCCAGCAGAGGGCCATAATGAGTCAACTGCATCATGGAGGACTAACCAGCTCTCCCACTCAAAAAGCACACACTGTGACATTTGCTCAGCACAACCAAATCTGCCATGGCGTAAAGGGGCTAACGTGGACTGTGTAGTGTCTCCAGTTGTCTGTGTAGTGCATATTAGATTTAGGTCTTTAGAAAGCACTTGGGAGAAACTGTGAGTCTGGACAGGGAAAGCATTACATTTGGAATTTCGTCCCAGACCTGGCAATGGACACAGAAAGGTCATGCACTTCTTGGCTGATCACAAGCTAAACATGAGCCTACAGTGCGATGCGACTGCGAAGAAGGCTAATGCAATCTTAGGATGCATTAACAGAAGACTTGTGTCCAGATCACGGGAGGTGGTAGTTCCGCTCTATTCTGTTATGGTCAGGCCTCATCTGGAGTACTGTGTCCAGTTTTGGGCACCACATTTTAGGAAGGATGTTGACAAGCGTCGGCGTGTCCAGAAGAGGATGGTGAGAGGGTTGGAATCCAAATCTTAGGAGGAAAGGCTGAAAGGGTTCGGTATGTTTAGCCTGGGAAAGAGAAGGCTTAGAGGGGACACGATTGCAGTCGTCAGATATCTGAAGGGCTGTCATGTGGAAGATGGAGCAGATCTATTCTCTCTTGCTTTGGATTGCAAGACTAGATCTAATAGGTGGAAATTACAAGGGAGTCGTTACCAGCTAAATATCAGAAGAAACTTCCTAACTGTAAGAGTGGCTGAGCAGTGGAACAGACTGCCTCAGGAGGTGGTGGATGCTCCTTCGCTGGACATTTTCAAGGTATGTTCTTTCGGGTATGTTGTAGGGCTATCTTTCGGCTATGCTCCTGCAGAGTGCAGGGGGTTGGACTAGATGACCTGCAAGGTCCCTTCCAACTCTAACATTCTGTGATTCTATGATTCTAGAAGCACTTTTGGATTCCCAATGTATCTGATCACACAAGCCAGGACAGGACAGCTAAGTTTCTTGTTTTGGTAAGGTTTAAGCAACTGATGATCCGAGAACCCTACTTACACTAATGTATTGCTGCCTACTGCTTATAAGGTACATACATTGATACAGTTTTGCAGACTTCATTACCTTTTCGACAAAAATTGTTTTTACTGAATCGCATACCATGTAGTAACGGCAGGTAGAATCATATTTGCAACTTTTTGGAAACTTCCAACAATAGCTTCTGAACAAGACCTAATAGCGAAGACTATGGAAAGTGTGGAAATGGACAATCTTACTTTGATGTTAAAAGGGCAAATGGAAGAAAATTTCGTTGGGACTCCAAACTACATCGTTTGTACGCCGTTTGAATGTATGAAGCTGCCTTATACGGAATCAGACACGGGTTCATCAAAATATCATCTACGCAGACAGGCAGTGATTCTCCAGGGTCCCAAGTTGAGGTCTTTCACATCACTTGAGAACCAGTTTGGTGTAGTGGTTAAGAGCAGGACTCTAATCTGGGAGAACCGGGTTTGATTCCCCACTCCGTCACATGCAGCTGCTGATGTGACCTTAGGTCAGTCATAAGTTCTTTCAGAGCTGTTCTCTAAAGGGCAGTTCTCTCAGAGCTCTCTCAGCCCCACCTACCTCACAGGGTGTCTGTTGCAGGGAGGGGAAGGGAAAGGAGTTTGTAAGCTGCTCTGAGACTTCTTCAGGTAGTGAAGGGTGGGGTATAAATCCAATCTCTCTCTTCTCTCTCTTACTACCTGATCCCTAATTGGAAATGCTGGAGATTGAACCTGGGGCCTTCTGCATGCCAAGCAGATGCTCTAGCACTGAGCCACGGCCCCTCCCCCTACATTTAACATATCACATTTAAAAGCATATGCTTTGTTTCAGCTCCACAAAGCTGCCTTATACTGAATGAGACCATCGGTCCACCAGTGCTAGTACTGTCTACTCAGACTGGCTCTCCAGGGTTTCGGGGAGAAGTCTTTTACATCATCTACTGCCTGGTCCTTTTAACTGGAGCTGCCAGGGATTGAACCTGGGACCTTCTGCATGCCAAGCAGAGGCTCTTCCACTGAGCCGCCGCCCCTCCCCTCCATTTGAGATTTCTGTCTGTTTTCAGACTTCTGTAGTCAGAACCCTATTCTGTACTGTTCACTGGATGTCTCATCCTGTTGAGTCTCCTTTACAGACTATATAATTCACCTTAAGTCTCGGTGAGAAAGGTAGACACAAATATCATCATCATGGAGAATGATGAAACAAAGATTTTTTTTGAGGCTTCCAATTGCAAACAGATATAAATACCTGGAGTATAACACCCCTGATATCACAACTGTAGAAGAAAGGAGAAATGAGGTTTGGATAATTGACACTGCAATCCCAGGAGACAGCAGACTAGAAAAGGAAGAACAGGAGAAGATCACTAAATGCCAAGACCTATGAATAGAGTTAGAATGCCTGAGGGAGAAGAAGGTGAGGTGACTTTTCTAGTTGTGATTGGAGCCCTTGAAGGAAGGCCTAGAAGTCTCAAGGAACACCTGGATGCTCTGGGCATTGAGCAAATAACACCAGCTCAGCTCCAGAACACAAAGTTGCTTGGTAGAGCAAGATTCCTGAAAAGATACCTCTGTAATGCTAGAACGCAAATTGCAGAACACCATCTACCAGTCAAGCATCTGACTGTGGCAATCATTAATAAATAATAATAATTATTATTTATTTATTTTAGTCTGTTGATTTATATCCTGTCCTCGCCTGCAAGCGGGCTCAGGATGGTTTACAAGGTCACATAAAATATCATGACAGAGAAACAATATATAAAAATTCAAACATTTAAAAAAATTAAAAATTAATTTTCATACAGAAAGCAGAGTGAGAGTTGCCTTGGTAGTGGCGCTCGGATGGGAAACTTTTGATTGGAGTTAAGGGTATCAAGCCACTAACCACTAGGCTAGGGCTGTCAGCAGGGAAGGCCAACAATGGAATCTGAATGCCCGTTGCCTCAACTGAAAGCCTGACAGAACAGCTCCATTTTCCAGGCCCTGCAGAATTGTAACAAATCCTGTAGGGTTCTGATCCCAGATGGGAGCTTGTTCTACCAGGCTGGAGCCAGGGCTGAAAAGGCCCTGGCCCTAGTCAAGGCTAGCCGGATGTCCTTCGGGCCGGGGACAACCAGAAGATGTTGATCAGTTGAGCACAAGGCTCTGCGGGGCACATATGGAAAGAGATGGTCCCTGAGATATAGAGGCCCCTGGCTCCATAGGGCTCGGAAAGTCTACACTAGAACACTGAACTTGGGTTTGTAAGATTATGCATGGGATAGAGCAGGTAGATAAAGAAGTCCTTTTCTCCCTTTCTCACAATACAAGAACTCGTGGGCACTCCATGAAATTGCTGAGCAGTCGGGTTAGAACGGATAAAGGGAAGTCCTTCTTCACCCAAAGAGTGATTAACACATGGAATTCACTGCCACAGGAAGTGGCGGTGGCTACAAGCATGGACAGCTTCAAGAGGGAACTGGATAAACATATGGAGCAGAGGTCCACCAGTGGCTATTAGCCACAAGGTATAGATAGGACCTCTCGGTCTGGGGCTAAGTGATGCTCTGTATTCTTGGTGCTTGGGGAGGGGGCAACAGTGGGAGGGCTTCTAGTGTCCTGGCCCCACTGCTGGACCTCCTGATGGCACCTGGTATTTTTGTCCACTGTGTGACAGAGTGTTGGACTGGATGGGCCATTGGCCTGATCCAACATTGGCTTCTCTTATGTTCTTATGATCTGTTAGTCTATAGGCAGCCAATGCAGTTGGTGGAGCACTGGCTGAATGTGTGCCCGCACAGGCATTGCCGTCAGCATGCATGCCGCCACATTCTGCACCAGCTGCAGTTTTGGGGTCAAGTTCAGGGGCAGCTCCGCATACATTGAGTTACAATAACCAAGCCTGGAAGTGACCATTGCATGGATCACTGTAGCCAGGTCCTGGGAAGTGAGATAGGGAACCAGTCGTTTGACCAGATGGAAGATGACTGATCTAAGCAACGGTGGCACCCTGGGCCTCCATAGAAAGGGAGGAATCCAGGATAACCCCTAAACTCTTCACCCTTGGCACTGGCACCAAAGGCGCTCCTTTGAGGGTTGGGAGCCGGATTCCCAGTCCTAAATCCCCACAACCCAGCTACAAGACCTCCGTCTTCGTTGGACTGCATTTCAGTTGGCTCTGCTTAAGCCAATCCGCCACGGCCTGCAAGGCTGTGTAATTTCTCTTTCCTTGCCGGCTCAAATAAACCAGCTTAAAGTACTTGTATGCAAGAACACTGATCTCCTGCATGCCAGCCGTCAACAGCCATTTCTCACTTGGGCCTGTTTCTATGAGGCACTTGGGCAGGTCTAACACACGAAATAGACCCAAGCACAGGCAGGAGAGTGCAAGACACACCTCACCAAGGCAGCAGTTGCTTCAGCGCACCAACTTCAGAAAGGGCCACCGGCCTTGTGCACAAAGCCTTGCAAAGAAATCTGATGGCGGGGAGTGTAGCAGCAGTAGATATAGGCTGTTTGTATCAACAATGCTGAGACACCTTTGCTTTAGTGCAACATGACAATCGCACACGCTAGAAAGTGGGAAAACACAAATGCCATGTGCTAAAGCCCACAGTGGACAGCGGCTAGGAGCGGAGAATATTGTATTAACTCATAAAATGGGACTATAAGACTACACACTCCAGAAGTGTCAGATGCAACAACATGATGTGGCCATAGAAAAGTGGTAAGCCCTTCTCCTTTGGCAAGATTGCTCCTCCCCCCTCCTTTAAAGAACAGCGCTTTATGATCGCTGATAAAAATCTAGAATCCTGTAAGAAAGTTCTCGAGCCAGACATCCTGGAATGTGAAGTTAAATGGGCCTTAGAAAGCATTACTAACAACAAAGCTAGTGGAGGTGATGGTATCCCAGCTGAGCTATTCAAGGTCTTAAAAGCTGATGCTGTTAAAGTGCTGCACTCAATTTGCCAGCAAATTTGGAAAACGCAACGGTGGCCACCGGATTGGAAAAGGTCAGTATACATTCCAATCCCAAAGAAGGGCAATGTCAAGGAATGTTCAAACTATCGCACAATTGCACTCATATCACACGCTAGCAAGGTCATGCTCAAGATCCTACAAGCTAGGCTTCAACAGTACGTGGATAGAGAACTGCCAGAAGTACAAGCTGGGTTTCGAAGAGGTAGAGGAACTAGAGATCAAATTGCCAACATTCGCTGGATTATGGAGAAAGCAAGAGAGTACCAGAAAAACATCTACTTCTGCTTCATTGACTATGCTAAAGCCTTTGACTGTGTGGATCACAACAAACTATGGCAGGTCCTTAAAGAGATGGGAGTACCAGACCACCTCACATGTATCTTGAGAAACCTGTATAAGGGTCAAGAAGCGACAGTTAGAACCGGATATGGAACAACTGATTGGTTTAGCATAGGAAAAGGAGTACGACAAGGATGTATATTGTCACCTTGCTTATTTAATATATATGCAGAGTACATCATGCGAAATGCTGGCCTGGATGAATCACAAGCGAGAATTAAGATTGCTGGGGAAAAGATCAACAACCTCAGATATGCAGACAATACCACTCTAATGGCAGAAAATGAAGAGGATCTAAAGAGCCTCTTACTCAGGGTAAAAGAGGAGAGCGCAAAAGTGGGCTTGAAGCTCAACATCAAAAAAACTAAGATCATGGCATCCGGCCCCATCACTCCTTGGCAAATAGAAGGGGAAGTTGTAGAAGTAATGACAGACTTCACGTTCTTGGGATACCAGATCACCCCTGACTGTTAATGAAATTGAAGCTCAAATACTTTGGCCACCAAATGAGAAGGGAGCACTCACTGGAGAAGACCCTGATGCTGGGAAAGACTGAAGGTCAAAGAAGACGGGGATGGCAAAGGATGAGATGGTTAGACAGTGTCATAGATGCAATGAACATGAAATTCAGCAAACTTCAGAGGATGGCGGAAGACAGGAAGGCCTGGCGTGATCTGGTCCATGGGGTCGCAAAGAGTTGGACTCGACTGTGCGACTGAACAACAACAACAATAAGTTCTTCTACACTTCAGATTTCACAGTAAATTGGCATAACAACTCCTCAAGAACTTTCAGCACTCAGAAATGGCGAGTCAGAAGACTCTACCAGGAAAACCAGGCCAAAGAAACCAGTTTAAAAATCAGTATTGTACGTTAGTTCTTGGGGGACTTCCTTGGAGAACCCACCAGTTCAAAATGCTGAGCAGGAAAACCTTTGAACACTGCAATCCTAAACGCATCTGTTTGGGAATAAGTCTTACTGAACTCAGTGGGATTCACTTCTGAGTAGGGGTGTGCATTCGGTTCAGACAAACTGGGGGGGGAAACGAATAACGCCTATTTGGCATTATTCGGCCTGCCGAAAGCCGAATCAGATTCTCTAATCTGCTTTGGCTGGTGGAACAGGCATTCCCCAAATGGGTGCCGTATATTCAGCATCCATTCAGGGAATCCCTTTGCTGGGTGAGGAGAAGGCAGGGGTTCCAGGGCCTTTCCCAGCTCGCCTGCCTCGGCGGGTGGGCCAGGGAACTCAGCAGGCCTTCCCTGACTTGTCCGTTTCAGTAGGAGGGTCGGGGAAGGCACAGGAAGGCATTTCAATGCCTCCCTGCACCATCCCGGGCCTTTCCTGGCTCTCCCACCTCGGTGGGTAGTCCAGGGAAGGCAGGGGGGCTCTGCAGGCCTTCCCCGGCTCATCCACTTTGGTGGGCGGGCTGAGGAAGGCACAGGGAGGCATTTAAATCCTCCCAGGCCTTCCCGGCTTGTCCACTTTGGCCGGCGGGCCAGGGAAGGCAGGGGGGGCTAGCTTGGGAGGCAGCTGCCTCCCTTCACTGAAGGGAGTGTGCCGTCTCTGCGGTGCGACTGGGGGGCAGATTTAAACTTTAAAACTTGAGTTGCACCGCAGAGGCAACACGCTTCCTTCATTGAAGGGAAGGCAATTTGCCCTTCCTTCAGTGATCGGAACCCTCCCCCCTTCAAGTGGGAGATTATTAATTGAGCCGAATGTGATTCAGCTGGCTGAATGCCACCCCAATCGGCTTACATTGCCAAAAGTGGTATTCGGGGGTCATTCGGCTGGCCGAATCACACTTAGCCCAATTCAGTCGAATCAGAATGGGACGATTTTTTTTTTTTTGCACATTCCAACTTCTAAGTGCATATGCTCAGCAAGTCATTTTAAATAAATAAATAAATAAATAAATAAATAAATAAATGGTCAACTTTTCCTCCTATTTGGCAAGTATACTTTTCTGTATCCAAAACTAGAAGAAAACTGAAAGAATCTTAAATTCCAAGCCTCTGGTTTGGTGTGTGTTTGTCTTATATCTTCAGTATTGAGGAGGGAAAGTACGCATGGGTACCTGGGGGTTGTACCTTTCAACACCAGAGCTCATTATAGAAAGGCAAAGACTAGGTCAGGAGATCCGAGAGAAGTGATAAAAGATTTTTCCCCATCTTGTGTATATAAATCGGTTCACCAATCTTTTTACTTCTCCACAGAACCAAAGTCAGGAAATACAACTTAGATTGGAGGACATCAGGACATTTATCAGACAATATCTTTCTTGAGGAATGCTTTCTGACAGGTCATGCAGGAAAGAACAGCTTGACTTTGTTTCAGATAGAAAGATTATCACAATACTTAGTACCCACATGCCAGGAAGGAAAAAAAAACTTTAAGAAGTGGAATTCAAAGGGTGGAACATCCCCTGGAAGCTTCTCAACGCTACGAACTGGGCTCCTTCAAAAGACACACCCTGGCATACATTTGGAAAAGGGTGAGCTCTAATCCCTTGGGAACCCTTTGGTTAGAATAATTCAGCAGTTTCCTGCCAGGAAGGGCACATTCCAACCCAGGGAGATCCAGGCCAGTGACAAACCCACAAAACCTTAGAAGAAAAAAGAGAATATCCGCTAGTGTGGCGGTTTTCCCCCCCTCCCCCCCTCCTTACTTCCAAGGTAGGGTCACCACAACGACAACATCTGAGAATTCCTTAGCCAAATGCTTTGTCAGTTTTTTTGCTCTGCTTTAAAAAAAAACCCAAAACACAACGATCTAGCCGCTTCTAAATAAGTAACAATGCCTCATTAACAGTCCAAATGGATTGCTTTAAAAATAATAATTCACATTTGCAGAGTGCGAGGGTAGCTATCCCCCCCTAGGGAAGCATGAATAACCACCAAAGGAAGTGGAAGTTCAAACTGTATACTAGTGCATGCCTTGTAAAGTCCAAGATGCAGTGCATTGATCCACCTTCATCTAATCACTGGAGTGGAAACTCAGTGCCCATCAAGGAAAGTACACTGTGCACTCAAAATGCAGCTGTACACTCAAAATGCAACAGTTTTAGAAATTCTGAAGCAACGGAATGGGGGAAAGAGCACACCACATTTATGATGTAGGAAGAGGAATATACACAAGCTAGTTATGAGATAAGATATGCACAATGTAGACTTGTCAAACTTAAGCTTTATTAAACCCTCGAGAAAGCAAAAATGCATCACTCTGCAATCAGGATAGAAATTAATATTTTTTTGGTATATTTATATATACACATCCCTTAGTTTGAATTTAAACTGTGACCTGGAGATGAGGCTGCTGCGGGGTCGGCCTAGAGCAAGATGCCGTGACCTCTGTCTGCCAGCTGGCAAACTGAAAGGTCGGGGGGGGGGGATAAAAAAGTTGAAAAATAGAAAAACATTGTGGTGAATTAAAAGGAAGACTTATTTGGACTTAACGTCTAGATGAGAGAGTCCCCAGGGTTTCTGAGCCTGTGAGAACCTTTGGAAGTCTGACAACCTCAAAATGGCTCCAATAGGAGGCGGAGACCAACACAAAATGGCAGCGACTGGAGGTGGAGCCACACAGAGAAGAGGCCCAACTGCAGGGGAGAGGAGGCGTAATTTAAAAAGTGTACTTGAGGAGTAAGAAAATAAAACCAATGCTGTGGTAGCGGCTGCAAATCAAGCAACCTTTCTTTGCTTTAAATTATGCACAGTGAATCAACTCTCCAATGGCCAATCAGAAGCCCTGCTGTGCAAGAACCCCCGCATAGCTCCACCCACGTTCAAAAAACACGTGTTGTGCCATGGTAACATAACGTGCTACAACTAAATAACAACCATTTGTAAAGTGAACAGAATTTCATAATTCATTTCACTGTATCTGAGGAAGTGTGCGTGCCCACAAAACCTCATATCTTGAATAAAACTTTCGTTGGTCTGAAAGGTGCCACTGGACTCAAACTCTGTTCTGCTGCTTCAGAAAAACACAGCTACCCACCAGAATTTCATAATGTTTTCTATGCCCCCATCCCCCCCACAAAAAATTCAATTTTCCATCTAGATGATTCCTGCCTCTGCTGTGGTCACAGAATCATAGAGTTGTAAGGGACCTCCAGGTTCATCTAGTCCAACCCCCTGCACAATGCAGGAAATTCACAACTACCTCCCCCTCACACACCCCTAGTGACTCCTGTTCTATGCCCAGAAGATGACCAAAAAACCCCCCTCCAGGATCCCTGGCCAAACTGGCCTGGAGGAAGAACAGAAGAGATTGGATTTATACCCCGCCCATCACTACCCGAAGGAGTCTCAGAGCGGCTTACAATCTCCTTTCCCTTCCCCTCCCCACAACAGACACCCTGTGAGGTAGGTGGAGCTGAGAGAGCTCTTTCGAGAACTGCCCTTGAGAGAACAGCTCTAAAAGAACTTGTAGCTGACCCAAGGTCACTCCAGCAGCTGCATGTGGAGGAGTGGGGAATCAGTCCCGCTTCTCCCAGATTAGAGTCCGCGCTCCTAACCACTACACCAAACTGGTGTACACCTCTACACCACTACACCTCTGGCCCTCTAACCACTACACCAAACTGGAGGAAAATTGCTTCCTGACCCCAAAGTGGTGATCAGCATTTCCCAGCCTCTACAGCACGGTCCAGCTTCTACACTCTTGCTCACTTCCACAGTGAACTAGGGTGAATGCAGTTAGGCAAATGATTGAGGGGTTGTAAGGGGGGGGAGAATGCCCACGTATCTTGATTTGGTGACCTCACTATCAAATTTTGAAGCCAAGAACAATGAGGCAACAATCACTATAAAAAAACCGCCACAGATGTAGTATGTTTCCCAACAGCCAGTGTGGTAACCCTCAAAGGTACAGTTTGTACGATCGGCTGCAGAGCAGAGCCGCACAGCTCGGCTGGAAAGAAGTCATTTCCTGGTTGCTCAAACAAACAACTTTTTCCGTAGGTCAGAAAACAGGATGCGACACACACACACACACACACCTCTGAGAAGCGAAACGGTTACGCCAGCCTTCCCCCTCCTTCCCAGACCCTCAAACAGCCAAAGGAGCAGATTGCTGCTAAACCAACGCCACGCGGAAGCTTGCAAAGTGTTTCTAAGCATCAGCGGAAGCGTGGCAATCGGTTTTCTAGCACGGGGTGCATCTGGCCGACAGGAGGATTTCATTTTAAAGGAGGCACGCGTGCACGCACAAACACAACTTCATTAGTCCTGGGTCAGATATCCCAGGCACGTTTGCAGGGTGCCAGTATTAATAACGGTGCACACATCATCAGAGGTGACTGTCTGCTTCTGTGAGGGTGTGATCGTTATGCAACGTTTGGCCGACTTTGCTGCCCTCCAAAGTGTGAGAGGCTACTGCAAAGATTTCAGTGAGAGCAAAAGATTACTTCTGCGGGCAGCAGAAAGAAGAAGAAGAGATCTGATTTATACCCCACCCTTCACTACCCGAAGGAGTCTCAGAGTGGCTTACAAACGCCTTTCCCTTCCCACGACAGACACCTTGTGAGGTAGGTGGGGCTGAGAGAGCTCTTTCAAGGACTGCCCTTGAGAGAACAGCTCTGAGAGAACTTGTGACTGACTCAAGGTCACACCAGCAGCTGCGAGTGGAGGAGTGGGGAATCAAACCCGGTTCTCCCAGATTAGATGCCGCGCTCCTAACCACTACACCAAACTGGCTCTCAAGAGCCCCAAGGAGTACATTCCCCCATCCCACGTCAAACTTGGTTGTGTATTTAATTAATTCATTCATTTATACCCCGAACGTCTCCCCAAGGGGAACCCAAAGTGGCTTACTGCATTCTCCTCGCCTCCATTTTATCCTCACAACAACCCTGTGAGGTAGGTTAGGCTGAGAGTGTGTGACTGGCCCCAGGCCACCCGGCAAGCTTCCATGGCAGAGTAGGGAGTAACAGCACCTGCAGTAACATCTGTAGCGAACAGCCATAATGGCTGTTCGAATCCCCACCGCGGCCGGAGTGAGCTACCGGCCCCAGTCCCAGCTCCCGCCAACCCAGCGGCTCGAAAGTAATTGCAAGTAGAGAAATGGGTACCTGCCTTAGAGGCGGGGGGGCACCCTCCTCCTGGTTCCGTGCCTGGAGGGTTGACGGCAACGATGGCAGAAAGAGAACCAGCGGCGGCGAGGAAGAACAATGGCGGCGTCTGGCGGACCATAGGAGCAACGACAACATCGGATCGAGGCGGGACCGGATGACGCAACTGCGGAGCGACGCGGCGCGGCTGGAGCCCGTAGGTCGTCGCTCACCAGAATGCCG
>NW_015171560.1:124808-133129 GCF_001447785.1 Gekko japonicus | reverse complement strand
GAAGGAAGGAAGGAAGGAAGGAAGGAAGGAAGGAAGGAAGGAAGGAAGGAAGGAAGGAAGGAAGGAAGGAAGGAAGGAGAAAAAGCATGCCCCCCCTTCGCTTCCCCAGCTGTCCTACTGGAAGCCACACAGTATGTGTGAAAGAGCCGCATGTGGCTCCCGAGCCACAGTTTGGCCACCCCTGTACTAGCCCAACACTACATCACACAGGCAAGGATAAAGAAATACAGGCTTGGGAGGTACACATTCTCTCAAAAGTGAAGCACCTTTTCTGACCACGTTCTCATGGTTCCGGGAAGAGGCAACACAGAGACAGAGCCATCTGTTTCTGCAAGTCCACAACGCAGAGTCTCAAAGCCACATTTTAAGGCGTTGTGTGCTGTTCAGACTGAAGTGACGGCAGTGACGCTGCGGACACATTCTATCGTCCACTCTCACACAAGGGGTAAAGGAGAGCGGCAAAGGAAACAAAGAATACTCCATGGGCAGAGGCAACCGGAGCTTAGCACCAACTGATAGAGCTGGCTGATGAATACCAACATGCCACCAATGTGGGTAACTGGGTGGCAGGAAAGAGGTTCATCACACCTCTTGGCTCAGACCGGATGAGAACATACACCGCAGTGGGAGAAGGTGATGATGAGTGGGGCCTTCCCTAGCTAGTAGCAACTGCTCATTTCACACTTTCAGAAGGTTAGCTCTAAAACAGTTCCACCTCCAAAAGAGTCTATGGTGCGCTTCACTACCTCTCCGAGTCAGCACAACCGTGGTCCCGGTCACACGGGCCGTAAAATGCAGGGGGGGGGAGCGTGGCAGTTTGGCCCGGAGCAAAATAACATGCAGCCGCCCGATCACAGGTCCCGTCGAGGTCCCGTGGGTAAGGGCAAGGTGGCAATCACACGACGATCCTGCAGTGCGGCAAAGAAGGGGCGCGGCGCGATCTCACCAACGGCATGCACAATTCTGTGGAGCAACTGAACTTTCGCTTTCCTCTTCGTGCACATGCGCCGTTGGGTGCTTGTGCGCATCCTGTGGAGACTTGGGGGGAAAAACCCTGTTTGCGATGGGACATGGGCGGGAGCCGGATGCCACGGACTACCACCAGAAACACGATCAGACGCCAGTCCTTGCCCCGCGGTTTCCGGAAACTAGTACCTCGGAGGTACTAGTTTTTAACTCCGCATCTTCGGCGGGAAGCCTCGGGTTCGCCATGGGAGCTCTACACTTCCCAGATGTTGCACTGTGATCGCGCCCGGAAAATCCGCCTATCATCCGTCTCAGTAGCGTAGCTAATGCTCCGTGTGACCGCAGCCCGTGTACTACAACAAACCCATGGTGTGGAAGGCAAAATTCAAATACTAAAGTACCGTGTGCAATAAATTGTATATTAAGATTGAAATAAACATATATAAACAATATTTGTATTGTGTCAATTGCTGCTAAGGTACGATACGTTCACAAGCTTAAATCGTATGAACAAAACTTGTACACAATAGATCCAGCCACCTGTGAATTTCTGTAGGCTGTCACCATGTTTTGAAACTCCATTGGCGACGCCCTTTTTCAACGATACGTTCCAAGTCTTGAGAAACACGGAGCTCATCTTGCCCTTCTATTACGCTCTCAAAATATTTTTGATTCACAAAAAATTGAGACTGTAAGCAATGCTCCCTCCAAGCTGTGGAGTCTTGTGAGCAAAAATTCAACTTTGTGAGCTACTGGCATTAAAGTTGCGAGCAAGCTATTTAGCTACTGTATAAATCAGTTTGCCTTGGAGTCATCCTTCCTGAGCTAAGACAAAACTGTGTGAGCCACAGGCTAAAAAACTGTGAGCCGGCTCACACTAGCTCAGCTTAGAGGGAACACTGACTGAAAGACCCGATGAAGGCGCACAGAAACTGAATTCTTCTTACCGGCTCCCCATAGTCTTACAAGCTTCGTATTGTGAACCTGACAACTCCTTGAAGTGTCAAAACTCTTGAGATATTGTGCATTAGTTTTGTTCTGTTCAACTGTGTTCTATAGAAGGTTTTAGCCATTAGCCATTTTCACTTGCGCTCAGAGGATATGCGGTCAACAGCTTCACACAGACATCCCTATATATACTGCAGCTATATGGTTTGCGTTGCTGACACTATGTCCTAGGAGAACAGCACAGGAAGGCTACGGTAGCTGTTTTTACGTTCAGGAGCACGGACCGCCCAAAAGGCAAATACGTGGGGTCTAGATCAAATCAAGTCTGAATTCTCCACTGATAAAATACTTCAATCAGATCTCTGTCCTAGGAGAACGTCACTCGACGAGAAATGGTTTCCCTTCTTTGAATACATACTCGCGCCAGATCTACTGCCTTCTAATCCAATACACAGACAAATGCTGTCACTTCAACCTGGTTTTCTTTATCATCATTAACTCTTATCTTACTACTTTTTTATTTCCTTTTTCATTACTTATTATGTCTTTTTCCTTCCCTTGTCCATTTCCACAGGTGTAGAGTCAAGTGACCTTAATCAAAGTGCCTCAAAGGCACCACTTCACTTTAGCTCAGCAGCCACAGGGCTACCTTAACAGAGACAGTCTGGTGCAGTGGTTAAGTGCGCGGACTCTAATCTGGGAGAACCGGGTTTGATTCCTGAAAAGTACTAAGAAACGTGGAGTGATTTCAGCAAAGTACTTTTATTAGGATAGAACAAGACAAGGACTGCCGGCTCGCAGGCCGGTATATATGCCCAGAAAACCCACCACCAAAACACACCCTCTACTTCCTATAGGCTATTTACAGTAGCCGAGAGTCCCATAGGCTCTCGGCTGTGGACCTGGCCCTCTGATAGGTGCGGGCTAGGATCCGCTTGGCTATAGTTCTCCCTGAGTGAAGCTTCAGGGCTTTGCTTGACCGCATGGCCCAACGGTCGCGCACGTGGCAATGGCGGAGTACATTACAATTCCCCACTCCCCCACTTGCACCTGGCTAGATGACCTTGGGCAAGCTGTAGTTCTGATAAGAGCTGTTCTTGAGAAAGGGCAGTTTCTGTCAAGAGCTCTCTCAGCCCCACCTACCTCACAGGGTGTCTGTTGTGGGGAGGGGAAGGGAAAGGAGTTTCTAAACCGCTCTGAGACACCTTTGGGTAGTGAAGGGTGGGGTATAAATCCAATCTCTTCTTCTTCTACCCCACAGGGTGTCTGTTGTGGGGAGGGGAAGGGAAAGGAGTTTGGGAGCCGCTCTGAGACTCCTTCGGGTAGTGAAGGGCGGGGTATAAATCCAATCTCTTATCTTCTTCTTCTTCTTAACACAATAAACTGACAAAAAATATTGTCAATTACTGAGAACTTCAATGTGTGTATATAGTTAGATGATAATATATCAGTTTTTACCAAAAGCACTAAATTTAATGTTAATATTAATCTCATAATCTTGATTTATCTTTGGACTTTGACATATATTTATATCAATCTCTTCCTGTTAATTGTACTTTATTAACATTAAATGAGACTGTCAAAATAAAAACAAAAGGGGTAAAAATAGATACTGATACTGATATTTATTTGTCCAATGATATTTGTTTGCTAATGATATTTATTTGTCTAAGAGAGAGAGAAATAGAGAGGAAGGAAGAAAGAATGAAAGAGGAAAGAAAGAGAGAAAGAGAGAAACAGCGAAAGCAAATAGATGGGGAAGGAAGGAAGAGAGAGAGAAAGAGAGAGAGAAAGGTGGAAAGAAAGAATGAAGGAGGTGAAGACAGACAGAGAGAAGCAAAGAAAGCAAATAGATGGAGGGAGGGAGGGAGGGAGGGGGGGAAGGAAGGAAGGACGGAAGAGACAGAAAGGGAGAAAGAAAAAAGCAAAGATGGGGAGGGAGGGGGAGGGAGGATGGATGGGGAGAGAGGGGGGGAGAGAGGGAGGGAGAGAGAGAGAGAGAGAGAGAGCGACCGACCATTAGTGCTGTGGGCGAATTAATTTAATCCAATTTGGAGACCCTTACGTGTTTTGCGTGCGCTTCAGAGGATCTGAAATAAACACAAGAATAAAGAAAAACTTCTAAAGCAATTAAAAGGCAAACCTTTAAACAGGGGAAAAACTGAGTAAATAAACAGAAAATAATTAATGCAGAAGCATATAAAAAGCATATAATCCAAGCATCTAATACTATGCTTTCAAGGTTTTTATTTATTTTATATTTATTTCAGATACTGATGACATGTAAATGATATGCGTATGGGTCTCACATGAATTAAAATTAATTACCTTTTTGCTTTTTGGTCTCATGGTTTTTGCTCAGAGCTTGGTTTGGCCTTCCTTTTTTTTTTTGCTGTCCCCCTTTCCAGACATCTCTACCCAGAAAACGACTGTTCTTCTGCAGCCAATTATTTCCACCCCTGCATCACGAACTATATTCAACCACCTAGAAGAACCATTCAGCAGCAGCGGATGAATTTGTTTCTTCAGCATTTGCTTTCTATACTGGCTCCAACGTGCAAGTAAATGGTCGTTTTTAAAACAATCGTAGAAGTACGAAAACCTAGGGGCGGAGTTAGGCTCGAGCTCTTTGTTGTGATGACAACAACCAGGGAGAGCCAGTTTGGTGTAGTGGTTCAGTATGCAGATTCTAACCTGGGAGAACTGGGTTTGATTCCCCACTCCTCCACTTGCAGCTGCTGGATGACCTTGGGCAAGCCACAGTTCTCACAAGAGCTGTCCTTGAAAGGGCAGTTCTCTCACAGCTCTCTCACACCCACCTACCTCACAGGGTGTCCGTTGAGATTGTAAACCGCTCTGAGACTCCAAGTGAAGAGCGGGGTATAAATCCAATCTCTTCTTCTTCTTCTTACTGTATACGACTTTTGTCATCGTTTTAACAAAATTATGAGAAACTGTCAAAAAGTTGAGAGCCAGCATGGTGCAGTAGTTGGAGTGTCGGATAAAGATCCGAGAGACCCAGGTTCGAATCCCCACTCTGCCATGGAATCTTGCTAGGTGACTTTGGGCCAGTCGCACGCTCTCAGCCTAACCTACCTCACAGGGTTGTTATGAGGATAAAACGCAGGAGAGGAGAATGTCGTAAGCTGCCTTGGGTCCCAACCAATGCTCTCTCTAAGCTGTGGAGTCTTGGGAGCAAAAATTCTATTTTGTGAGCTCCTGGCATTCAGGTTGTTTTAGGCTAGCAGGCTGTCTGTAAGCATAAATTAGTCAGCTCTGGAGCCATCCTTCCTGAGCTAAGACAAACATGTGTGAACCGGAGGCTAAAAAACTGTGAGCTAGCTCACACTAACTCATCTTAGAGGGAACACTGGTCACAAGTGGGTAGAAAAGCGGGGTATAAATGAACTAATTAAATGTTAAGATTACATCGAGTGGCAGCAGTAATTAGAGAGCTTGGTCATTAAAACTATGAAACCCTAAAGGCCGAAAATAGAATGTGGCTCCTGCATTTTTGGGCTGGCTCCCAGAGTCAAAGAAAATCTGTCAAGGGCATCTCTCCCCCTTGTTGTTTGCAAACTGACAACTGCAAACCTTGATGTGTCTGCCTGTAAAATCAAAGAGGTTATATAAAACTAGCCAAAGTCAAGTTAAGAACATAAGAGAAGCCAATGCTGGATCAGGCCAATGGCCCATCCAGACCAACACTCTGTCACACAGTGGCCATAAATACCAGGGGCCATCAGGAGGTCCAGCAGTGGGGCCAGGACACTAGAAGTCCTCCCACTGTTGCCCCCTCCCCAAGCACCAAGAATACAGAGCATCACTGGCCCCAGACCAACGAGAGTTCCTATCTATACCTTGTGGCTAAAAGCCACTGATGGACCTCTGCTCCAGATGTTTATCCAGTTCCCTCTTGAAGCCGTCCATGCTTGTAGCCACCGCCACCTCCTGTGGCAGTGACTTCCATGTGTTAATCACTCTTTGGGTGAAGAAGGACTTCCCTTTATCCCTTCTAACCGGACCGCTCAGCAGTCTCATTGAGTGCCCACTTGAGTTCTTGTCTTGTGAGAAAGGGAGAAAAGGACTTCTTTCTCTACCTTCTCTGTCCCATGCATAATCTTGTAAACCTCGATCTTGTCATCCTTTCTCTGAGCTAAAGAGAGCCCCAAGCGCTTTAACCTTTCTTCATAGGGAAAGTGTTCCATTCTTTTTATCATTCTAGTTTCCTCCCTGTTTGAGACAGCAACCATCACTACCCGACACACATACGCACAAGTTACCTCCCATGGGCTATCGGAAATAATCTTAAACTTTGAGGCCGAAACAAGATTGACACCTTTCTGTACTGTTTCTTTGCATGCTCTCTGCATCCCCTTCAGTCAAAACTTTCCTGCCGGCTCCCCTACTGGCAGACTTCAAGGGGGGGGGGGATTACAATGATAAAAGACTGGATGTTAATTAGGGAGCCGTGTCTGAGCAAAAACTAAAAGAGATAATCTAATATGCGATTCTGATGGTGTGCAGTGCAAGCATTGAGACAGACTGGATTACAAATCAGGTAGCCCCTGGCACAAGTCCCACCTTTGCCATGAACTCAGACAGAGGCACGAGGTAAGCTACAATTTCTCAGACTCATTCCCCCCCCCCAACATACACACAATCTGCAATAGGGGATAAACCTGACCTACTTGACAACCAGCTGGTAAAGCGATTACATAAAGTTCATGCATATGAAGCACTCTGAACATCTGAAAGCGCTACATACACACTAAATATTAATAATATGTTGCCCAGAGCTAGGAATATAATTAGCAATGGAGATCCAGAAATATCAGCAATTATCTCTACTGGTTACCTAGGAAGAAGCTTCCACAAATAGGCTGAACCTACGCATTTGCATTTTAAAAGGACTAACAGCAAGCTCGAATTCCCAAAATGAACTCCCCATTAGATTCCGAGAACCATCTCTGAAATCTATATAATTCCGCAAGTTTGTCATAGGCCATTAACCTGGTTTCTTCTCTCTCTCTGTATTTTTACATTTTTATGTGTGCGTGTGTCCGCTCAAAGTCATGGTGACCTCTGGCAACTCCTACTGGGGCATGAAGGACGTTCAGAGAAGCCTGCCTCTGCCTCCCAGCCCTGGTTTCAATACAGTGATGGTAGCAGTAGTAGTAGTAGTAGTCTCACAATACAAGAACCCGTGGACACTCAATGAAATTGCTGAGCAGTCAGGTTAGAATGGATAAAAGGAAGTCCTTCTTCACCCAAAGAGTGATTAACACATGGAATTCACTGCCACAGGAGGTGGCGGCGGCTACAAGCATGGACGGCTTCAAGAGGGAGATGGATAAACATATGAAGCAGAGGTCCATCAGTGGCTATTAGCCACTATACCACCAACGTGGCCTGTTTTACCATCTACCCTGGCCCTACCCGGCCCCACCCTGGCCAGAAGAGGAACATGACTCGGGCACTCCTGCTTTATACCATCGCCCGTCAGTGAGTGACATCGACCATCTTGATCTTTTAAAAATTGAACTGTACAGCACCATTTTAGTTTGTATTTATCGAGGTTTTAATTGTAATTTATGTTTTATCTCCGGCACAGCCGCTTGTTTGCCGCCCTGGGCCATATGGGTAGGGCGGGATATAAATCCCAAAAATAAAATAATAAAATAAATAATAAAAGGTATAGATATGACCTCTCGGTCTGGGGCAAGTGCTGCTCTGTACTCTTGGTGCTTGGGGGGGGGGTCAACAGTGGGAGGGCTTCCAGTGTCCTGGCCCCACTGCTGGACCTCCTGATGGCACCTGGTCTTTTTGGCCACTGTGTGACAGAGTGTTGGACTGGATGGGCCACTGGCCTGATCTAACATTGATTTCTCTTATGTTCTTTAGTGGTATTGAACCTGTTAGGGTCTTCAACGACACTAACACAGTAGAAGATACACATCACAAGTACAGGATACACATGAAAAGAGAGCTTCCATTGGGTACAAGAAATAATTTAAACACAAGGGCCCCAAAGCATTTTAACACCATGGAGGCATTCGGACATCAAACCAACCTCAGTCTGTTCACAGTGAGAAGAAGCCAGGGAAAGCTGGGACTCAAATACATTGAGGAGACTGAATAATTCCTGGTTCGGGACAAAGTAGAGTTCATCATGACAGCCAACCAAGAGAAACGAAAAAACCTGTGGATTATACACTTGCCTACAAACCAAGATTCTGATTCACAGTTTAATCAAGTCCCCAAATTTCACGAGGCAGTTTGATTTTAAGACTTCACTAATTTAGTGGAGTTTGATTTCTGTTGCCCCAGAAGGTCGGACCAGAACCAACGGGTTCAAATTAAATCTGAAGAGTTTTCAGCTAAACATCAGGAAGACCTTTCTGATG
>NW_015171560.1:83284-124484 GCF_001447785.1 Gekko japonicus | reverse complement strand
GGGGGGGGGTTATTTGTGAATTTCCTGCATTGTGCAAGGGGTTGGACTAGGTGACCCTGGAGGTCCCTTCCAACCCTATGATTCTAAGACTGCATTCCCACTAATTCACTTTTTATTCATTGTCAGTCCTAACTGACATTTTAAATTGTGGTCTTTTGTGTGGGGTGGGTGGGTGTTATTTTAACTTGACCTAGACAGCCCAGCCTAGCTCGATTTCATCAGATCTTGGAAGCTAACCAGGGTCTGCCCTGGCTAGTCCTTGGATGGGAGACCACCAAGGAAGACCAGGGTCATGATGTGGAGGCAGGCAAGGGCAAAACCATCTCTAAACATCTCTTGCCTTGAAAAACCCTACACAGCTGGGACCTGACGACAAAAAAATATGTGTTTTTCGTAATTGTTGTTTTATTTATATTGTAAGCCACCTTTTGAGTTCTGCAAGATAGAAAGGGAGCTAATAAAGGTTTTAAATAAAATAAATACCCGCGCAAGCAGGACCCCTCCAGCAAGATGAAGGGACCTGGCAAATCCTAACTCCTGCTTATCCACTAATGTGATTTATGCCATGGCATGTCAGCAATGCCCTTCCACTCTCTACACTGCACAAACAGGCCAGTCCCTTCGACGAAGAATTAAGGGCTATAAGGCTGATATCGGAAACCACAACATTCAAAGACCAGTGGGGGAACATTTTCACCTTCCAGGACGTTCAGTTGCTGACCTAAAAGTAGCAGTTCTCTTACAAAGGGATTTCAAAGGGAGATTAGAAAGAGAGACTGCTGAATTGCAACTGATAACGGAAGCTGAAGACAATGAATCCACCAGGACTGAATCGAGACCTAGGTTTCCTGTCTCCATACCAATGTGGATTTCTCCACACCTGCTACCTCTCTGCATATCACACTTAATCCAATCACGCCTGCTATTGTCAACTGCCCGCTAATGTCATTTGGCATCTGAAATCACTCCACTTTCCCATATATAGGACAGAGGGACTCACGTTCTAGCTGTATCTGAAGAAGTGAGCAGTGACTCACGAAAGCTCCTACCATGCCACAAATTTTGTTACGCCTTTAAAGTGCTACTGGACTCTTACTCTTTTCTAATACTCAATGTTGGCTTTCAACTGAATACCGGGATTGTGGGTTGTGTGTAATGCTGGTTTTATTTCCATTTCCATGAGCAGCTCTGAAGATTTCTCGAGACCCCTTGCCAACTCTGTTTAGCCACCAATAAGGCCATTTCTTGCTGTCTCCAGTGCAAGGTTCATTGCAATAAACAGGTGCGAGACTGATTAGAACTTGGGTCAGGGTCTTTTTTTGGTCTGGCCCTATACAATCATCTGCCCTCTGAGACAAAAGTGATTTTCTTAAACTTGCTGATCGGGAGGGGGAAGGGTCTCACTGTATTGTTCTGACAATGGAAGAGGCTTGCTACGCATTCATGGGGACATGGGATGTCCTCTGTGTGGCACTCATCAGCAAAACACTTGGGGGGAACTTTTGAAGTTTCTTAAAATCCAAACTGGGGTCCTCAGATTGCTAAAGATTGCTGTTTTAACAAAAGAACGAAAAGACACGATCTAAAAATGTCCCTTCTGTTTTAAGATTTAGTCAATTTTAAGAGATATGAGAGACACACCAAAGCGGTCTTAACGGCTCAATATACGTATACGGAAGAATAGTTACAGAGCCCTGGATTGACTGCAGTAGCATTCAAACGGCAACCATAATCAAGCAAAAACATGTTCAAATCACGGCTTATGAACTCCCCCCCCCAAGCTTCTTGAGTAAAGCTCAATGAAGGAAACAGTAAAAAACTGACTTTAGTTAGACAATGAATTGAGCCATGTGGGTTAACTATAGTCTCCACCATCACCACGGGAAAGGAAGAAGGAGCCCACACAAACCTGGCGACGAAGACTGTTTGTGTACATTTAAACCACGGTTGTCATCTGAATACAACCCATGTTGAGTTCTTCAATATATTCCAGGAAAGGCATATCAAGCCGTTGACCAATCAGCTGGCCTACCTTGGTCAAGGAGTACGATTCTCACTCTCTTCCCTGAGTCCCATCTGAGAAGTACATTGACTTTACACGGGGAGAGTTCCTCCCTTCTGTTTTCCATAATCCAAGAGCAAATTATGGTTTTAGGGGTATAAGAATGGGAATATTTCTGGCTTTGACTGGCTCGTTCCCATGGGTTTGTGGAAGGGGGGAAAAAAGAAAAGGAAATGAAAATGGATGGTTTCAAACAGAGAGGCTTGTGATGCCGCATAATTACCCAATACAGGCAGCTTGTAAATCCCAGCCATGTCAGAGCTACAATTACTCTTACATGTTTTCGAAATGAATAATTAGCAGGGATAACTCACAGATGGGCGAATGGCTCCTTTGAAAGTTCAGCACAGCTTGAAGTGGCAGAAGGGGCCAAGTTTTCTTCCAACTGTGGGATTTTTGTGCCCTGTGAACAAACGGCACCCACTCAACGGTGCCGGGTAGGGCTACAATGCCAGTCAATTCTCTCTAGCCAAATACTGCCAACCTGGTGGTGGAAAGTGCCTTCAAGCCGCAGCCGATTTATGGCGACCCTGTGGGGTTTTCAAGGCAGGAGACGTTCAGAGAGTTAACAGTGGCGGACTCTAATCTGGAGAACTGGGTTTGATTCCCCACTCTTCCACATGCAGCCAACCGGGTGACCTTGGGTCAGTCACAGTTCTCTCAAAGCTCTCTCAGCCCCACCTACCTCTGTTATGGGGAGAGATAGGGAAGGCAATTGTAAGCTGCTCCAAGACTCCTTCAGGTAGTGAAGGGCAGGGTATAAAACCAACTCTTCTTCTTCTTCTTCCCATTGCCTGCCTCTGTATAGCAACCCTGGAATTCCTTGGTGGTCTCCCATCCAAGTACTAACCAGGGCTGACCCTGCTTAGTTTCCAAGTTCTGACGCAATCAGGCTAACCTTCCAACCTGACCACATGTTTAATAATTAGCATTTATATCCCGACAGTGTTAACGATGCAATGAATATGAAATTAAGCAAACTTCGGAGCATGACGGAAGACAGGAGGGCCTGGCGTGATGTGGTCCATGGGGTCGCAAAGAGTCGGACTCGACTGTGCGACTGAACAACAACAACATTTATATCCTACCCTGTATATGCCTTACATTGCAAGTACTGTCCAGCAATCCATCAAGAGCACCTTTGGGTAACCAACATCTAACTTCTTTGAAAATCACATTATGGGAGTGTCATCTGACGATAGGCTTTATGAAGGAGAACAGATCGGATTTATACCCCGCCCTTCACTACCCAAAGGAGTCTCAGAATGGCTTGCAAACTCCTTTCCCTTCCCCTCCCCACAACAGACTCCCTGAGAGAACTCTGACAGAAACTGCTCTTTTTCAGGAACAGCTGTGCCAGAATTATGGCTTGCCCAAGGTCATCCAGCCAGGTGCAAGTGGAGGAGTGGGGAATCGAACCCGGTTCTCCCAGATTAGAGTCCACGCACTTAACCACTACACCAAACTGGCTCCCACACCAAACTGGTTATGGTCCTACAGGTATTATGGACCACATGTGGCAATTTCAGGAACCTCTCAAGAACATGAACGACGAGGGTTCGAGAAGAAGCACAAAGCAAGACACAAGCAGTTGCCCCCGTGGCATGGGTCAAGAACACCCTGGAAGCAGGACCACTTCCTAGTCTGCTGGATATGCTGTGAGGAGAGACCTCTTATAAGCCTGGCTTGGCGTTTTCTTCTCGATGAAGGGTTTTGGATGACACGGAAGTCTGTATGCCGCTTCACTATCAAAACATGGCCATTACACAAATGGAATGCAGTCAAAGTAATCTTCCACCTTGCCTACCATTGGAGGCGTCACATTTTGCTATGCTTTTTCTTAAAATATGGAGAAGACAGAGCTTTCAAAAAAAAAATCTGCTGTAGAGGCAGCCAGTGTTCCCTCTAAGCTGAGTTAGTGTGAGCTAGCTCAGTTTTTTAGCCTCCGGCTCACACGTTTTTTTGTCTTAGCTCAGGAAGGAGGGCTCCAGAGCAAACTAATTTATGATGTAGCCAAATCGCTCGCTCACAACTTTAATGCCAGTAACTCACAAAGTGGAATTTTTGCTCACAAGACTCCACAGCTTAGAGGGAGTATTGGAGGCAGCTAGTTTAGAATATCTTGCAGACCAGATACTCAGAACTGCATCTTGGTAGCAGATGTTTTCTCGCTTTGTTCCAATTCCTGTTGAAGCTCTGACTCCATAAACAAGTAGCACACGTTCACTGCTTTTCACATTGCATAGTTCTTCAGCCTAGAGGGTTTCTGTCATTGGGGTGGGGGCAGTAGGTGATATCATCACCTAATGGGAGGGGAATAAAAACCTTTGTTTCATGTACTTCAAGGAAAAAGGCAAAGACATTCAATTATGTAGTAGAAAAAATAAATCCTGAGGAGGTCTTCACCCGAAAAACTAGAGGATTTTTTTTTGCCACAGAAATCATATTAATTTTTCTTCTTGGCCCCGCTCAGAGAAATTAAGACAGGCAGCAATATATAATCCACTCATACAACTAAAAGCCCAGAGTTATTAATCTGGCCTGCCTCTCTGCTTATCTGCTCCAACTGACTGTCAGGTCCATTCTCTGAAATAATCAGACGTGCCTAATCTATGGTTTAGCTCAGACTTTCTGCTGGAAAGACTCTGGTGGACGCCAATCTGAAATCACATCTGTGCCAATGAGATATTAATCCTTGGATTATTTTTCTGATCTAAATTCACTCATATGCAAGTGTGTTGATAAGACTGCTAACCGCACGACAGAGATCAGTTTCCCCGGAGAAAATGCCTGCTTTGCAGGGTGGACTCTATGGCATCATGAACATGAGCCTGCAGTGCGATGGGACTGCGAAGAAAGCTAATGCAGTCCTAGGATGCATGAACAGAAGCATTGTGTCCAGATCACGGGAGGTGGTAGTTCCACTCTATTCTGCTATGGTCAGGCCTCACCTGGAAGGATGTTGACAAGCGTCAGCGTGTCCAGAAGAGGGCAACCAGGATGGTGAGAGGGTTGGAATCCGTCTTATGAGGAAAGGCTGAAAGAGTTGGGTATGTTTAGCCTGGGAAAGAGAAGGCTTAGAGGGGACGTGATTGCAGTCTTCAAATATTTGAAGGGCTCTCATGTAGAAGGTGGAGCAGATCTCTTCTCTCTTGCTCCAGATTGCAAGACTAGATCTAATGGGTGGAAATGACAAGGGAGTCGTTACCGGCTAAATATCAGGAGAAACTTCCTAACTGTAAAAGTGGTTGAGCAGTGGAACGGACTGCCTCTGGAGGTGGTGGATGCTCCTTCGCTGGACGTTTTCAAGTGGAGGCTGGACAACCATATTTCGGGTATGTTGTAGGGCTGTCTATCGGGTATGCTCCTGCAGAGTGCAGGGGATTGGACTAGATGACCTGCAAGGTCCCTTCCAACTCTAACATTCTGTGATTCTATGTGCTGCTAAGGTCCCTCCCCAGACTCCATTCCCAAAATCTCTAAGGATTTCCATCCCAGAGTTCGCAACCCCAGCACGAACAGACACAGAACCTGCAATAATAAACTTTTTAACTGTAACATGGACGCTGGCGCCAAGGCCTGCAACAAACCAAGATGCCAACTCTGCTCTCATATAGATCCTAGCAACACCATCAATGAACCAAAAACGTCAGCAGACCATCTCAGGTCCCTACTCCTGCTAGGGTTGCCGTTCCCCAGGTCCGGGTGGGAAATCCCCCGATTTTTTTGGGGGGGGATTGCCCACTGCCAGCCAGGTGGGAAACCCCACCCCCAAACAGCTACATAGCCGTGCATCATCCGCGACACACTGGCATTACCTGGAAGTGATGTCATCACATCTGGGACATTGTGTAAGGATGCTCTGGTTTTGGGGCAAAGCTCTATGATTTGAGCCATGGTGGCTCAGAGGTTAAGACGCTAAGCTGCAGACCAGAAGGGCGGTAGCTCGGCAGTTCGAGCCCCGAGTGCCGCGGGACAGAGTGAGCTCCCGTCTCTGGCCCCAGCTCCTGCCAACTTAGCAGTGACTCTGTGTTGTACTATTTTGTTGTACTACTTTGGTCTTTGCTGGTCTTATGACTGTTTTTAATAAACTTGAACTTGAACAAGTAGATATATAGGTACTGCTTTGGTGGGAAGGTAACAGCATTCTATGTGCCTCAGCGTTTAGTCATGCCGGCCACATGACCATGGAAATGTCTTTGGACAGCGCTGGCTCTTTGGCTTGGAAACGGAGAAGAGCACGGCTACCCTAGCGTCAGATTCGACTGGCTTTCGAGCAAGGGAAACCTTTACCTTTACTATGAGAAACTAGGTGCGTTTATTAAAGATACGAAGGGAAAAGAAATATCCCCCCATGTATATATGTTTTGTTTTTTTGTTTTTTTAAAAAAAACATTATTAAAAAGATGAAATAAATAAGACTTAGCTGCTTAGCTTAGACTGGATCAGACCCAGTTTGCAACGCTGATTAGATTTCATTATATTGTATTAAGGCTGCTAGGAGGGACCCCCTCTTGGAGATTATCCACGGTTCCCACTTCAATAGATTTTAAAGGAATAATAGTGTCACTGGATCAAGAACACTAGTTAAAATGAATTTCCTCAGCTGACAAAGATAAATTTCCCTCCCTCTCTCAAAAGGCTAGAACTGGAGGGCATCCAATGAAGCTGATGGGAAGTAGATTCAAGGCGGACAAGAGGAAATACTATTTTACACAGAGAGTGATTAAAATGTAGAATTCGCTGCCAGAGGATGCCGTGATGGCCACAGGCACAGAGAGCTTTTAGAGGGGATTAGACAGATTCATGGAGGATAAGTCTTATCAATGACTACTAGCCATGGTGACTGAGGGGAACCGCCACATTCAGAGGCACTAAGCCTCTGAGTCCCAGAGCCAGGAGGCAACATCAGGGGAAGGCCTCGGTCTCCCTGCCCTGTCGTTGGCCGTCCAGAGGAACTGGTTAGGCACTGAGTGTGACACGATGTTGGACTAGGTAGACTCTTGGTCTGATCCAGCGGGGCTCTTCTTAGGTTCTTATCAGGAGAAGGCCTTGGCCTTTCTGTCCTGTTGTTGACCGTCCAGAGGAACTGGTTAGCCACTGAGTAAGACAGGATACTGGACTAGATGGACTAATGGTCTGATCAAGCAGGGTTCTTCTTGTGTTCTTATCAGGTAAAGGCCTTGGACTTTACGCCCTGTTGTTGGCCTTCTAGAGGAACTTGTTGGACACTGTGTGAGACATGATGCAGAAGGACGATTGTCTGATCCATCAGGGCTCTTCTGATGTTCCTATCAGGAGAAGGACTCGGCCTCTCTGCCCTGTTGTTGGTCCCCCAGAGGAACTGGTTGGCCACTGAGTGAGACACGATGCTGGACTAGATGGACTCATGGTCTGATCCAACAGGGATCTTCTTGTGTTCCTCTTCTCCATTTTATCCTCACAACAACCCTATGAAGCAGGTTAGGCTGAAAGTGTGCGACTGGCCAAAGGTCATCCAGCAAACCTCCATGGCAGAGTGAAGATTCGAACCAGGGTCTCCCACAGTGCTTGGGTATAGTCACGTTCAGAGAAGAAGAGTGCAAGAGTCCAACATCCAGCACTCAGTCTGAACTGATTACGTGCCCCAGAATACATCTCCCAAATTTTTGCAACTGCAGATGTGTCAGGATTCCTTGGCAGACATGTCAGTGTAGAGATGGATCCCCCCCCCCCGGAAGCTAGGGAGTTTTAAAACTACTGCTGTAAGGTAGGCAACTTTCTAAAGCTCTGTTACGTGTATACCGTAAACTGACTTCTAAAGGCACCTTCCAGGCACTTTAATAATTGCCTATTTTAATCTAACGTATATCATGGGGGGCCCAACTCCAACCTGTGGGCACCTTTGGAATTCTGACACTGGATGGGGGGGCACTACAACAAAAGAGGCAGAGGCAACCAATGCTCCCTCCAAGCTGTGGAGTCTTGCGAACAAAAATTCTACTTTGTGAGCCACGGGCTCACTCAGCCATTTCATGCTTTAACCTGGGTCCTAGACTCAGAACTCTGAGCATGAGATTTCTGTGGTGAATGCCAATACATCAAAAGTAGGTTTGCAGCTGACAGAGCTAATGTTTTAAGCATGTTTTTATTTTAAGTAAAAATATATATATATGTGTTCGTGTCCTTTATAAAGTTTATCTCTCCGCTACCTGGCATTACCTTTTATAACACACACGGCCCGGCCCAACAAAGTCTCATTTATGTCAGATCCAGCCCTCATAACAAATGATTTCAACATCCCTGCTTTAAAACATACAAACCACATGTATCAGCTTTTGTCTTTGATTGACTTTCTTTATAGCCCACCTTTCTCCCCAGTGGGGACCCAAGGTGGCTTACATAGTTTCCCTCTCCTCCATTTTATCCTCACAACAGCCCTGTAAGGTAGGCTAAACTGAGAGTGTGACTCGCCCGTGGTCACCCAATAAGCTTCCACGGCCGTGTGGGGATCCGAACCTGGGTCTCCCAGATCCTAGTCCCACGCTTTAACCACTACACCACGCAGTCTCTCTAACCCCAAATGTGAAGAATCCGCATTACAGAACATCAAGGTCACATCAAAGATGTTTGTAAAAAACAAGTAGCACAGACAAGCTATATATTACAGAGGGAGGCAAAAGCCAGCCTTTGGAGGAACATACCAGTCAGATTCCACAGGGGGGGGAAAATCCTTCCTGTCCCAAATTTAGCAAACCCCGGGCAGGAAGCTAAACCATCTTAAGAGACACTATGCCAAATGTTATTGGCCCTCCAAGAGCCGAGTACACACCACGCGAAACCCTCTCTCTAGCTGGCACAGTCCTGGTGCCCCGTGGCATCGAAGGAAACCTTTCCTGACCAGGCCATAACTGGAGCGGAGTAAAGTTGAAAAATTATCTTCCCTAAAAGTATATAATCAAATAGATTTATGTACTTCAATACATATTTCAGGTCAGTAGGAATGCAAGATGGGTGCTCAGTTTAGAATCTGAGGGTAATGTTATAGGAACCAAAGCAACAGGTAATGGAAACAGGTAATGGAAACCACAGAGAAAGAATCCCAGTAAAAGTATAACAGTCTAGCTTGACCAGAGAGCTACATACACATTCGGACGGAATTCAACTCCTTGCTGAGAGCTTAAGAAGAAGAAGGGAAGAAGGGACTGGATTTATATCCCACCCTTCACTACCCAAAGGAGTCTCAGAGCAGCTTACAAACTCCTTTCCCTCCCCCTCCCCACAACAGACACCCTGTGAGGTAGGTGGGGCTAAGAGAGATCTTTTGAGAACTGCTCATGAGAGAACAGCTCTGAGAGAACTTGTTACTGATCCAAGATCACACCAGCAGCTGCATGTGGAGGAGCAGGGAATCAAACCCAGTTCTCCCAGATTATAGTCCACGCTCCTAACCACTACACCAAACTGGCTCCATTTCTCAAACTTTTTGAGCTCAGCCTCCCACCTCCAACATATTCTATTTTCTGTGGGCCGGAAACCAACATTAACCATCTGCTCCAAATGAAACTATGCTATAGTTCTTGCACAGTTGTGTACATTAGGGATAGTAACTTCACAGCAGCATCAGAAGTTCATTTCTCTGTACCTCTGGTTGGTGAAAGTGCTTTCAAGCCACAGCCGACGTACGATGACCCTGTAGGGTTTTGCAAAGGAAAGAGCCACTAAGAGGTGGTTTATCAAAGCCTCCCTCTGAGAAAGGGACCTTGGAATTCCTTGGTGGTCTCCCATCCAAGTACTAACCAGGGCCAACCCTGCTTAGCATACAAACGCTAATGAACCAGCCAGGTCACTGCTCTCTATATATCTAACCACTCCTAAGGCAGACAAGCAGACATCTGTACCTAATTAGGTACAGATAATATGAATACTGCCACAAATTCAACAAGGATTCTCTGCTCGAAGGTATTCAACCCATGAAGATAGATTCAGGTAGATAGCCACGTTGGTCTGAAACAACAGAACAACAGAGCAGAGGTCCATCAGTGGTATAGACGGAACAATCCGTCTGGCACAGTGATGTTCTGTATTCTTAATGCTTGGGGAGCAACAGTGGAAGGACTTCTGGAGTTCTGGCCCCACTGGTGGACCTTCTGATGGCCCCTGGGTTTTGGCCACTGTGTGACACAGAGTGTTGGACTGGATGGGCCACTGGCCTGATCCAACATGGGCTTCTCTTGTGTTCTTATGTTGACAAAGTTTGAGTCCAGTGGCATCTGAAGAACTGCGCATGCACACAAAATCTTATATCCCAAATTACACTTTGTTCGGTCTTAAAGGTGCCACTGGACTCAAAACGGTATTCAACCCAATTTAGGTGAGGAACGAAGGAAAGCTCCAGCAGACTCAGGATGACACCTGTGCTCCCCAAATTTCAGCATACATACCACCACCAACTACAAACGTCAAACTCCCACCCAAGAAGAGGGATGTCAGTATCCCACAGATTGAGAAAGCCAACTCAAGATTCTCTTCTGGCCTGTCCTAAGATGGTAATAGATAGTTAAAAGGCATTTTACTGAAAAAGGTCTATGCCAGGAGTGTCGAACTCATTTGTTATGAGGGCCGGATCTGACATAAATGAGACCTTGTTGGGCCGGGCCATGTGTGCCATAAAATGTAATGCCAGGTAGCGGAGAGATAAACTTTATAAAGGACACAAACACAAAGGGTTTACTTAAAATAAAAACATGCTTAAAACATTAGCAGTATTGCAATATTTTGTTTATTTAACAGTGTCTGATCACTGACACCTCTTGCTCTGAATTATTGCATCAAAATGTCTGTGCTTTTGTAATCTCGAGTATGCCATTGAGGTGTGTATCTGCAAGCTGCAAACCTACGATGATGCAGCAGCGGCAGAACGGGAAGCAGCAGCAGAAGACAGCCAGTTCCACCGCAGGCCTGATAGAAACCAATGTTCCCTCTAAGCGGTGGAGTTGTGTGAGCAAAAATTCTACTTTGTGAGCTACTGGCACTAAAGTTGTAAGTGAACACTTTGGCTCCTGCATCAATTAGTTTGCTCTGGAGCCCTCCTTCCTGAGCCGAGACAAAAATGTGTGAGCCGGAGGCTAAAAAACTGTGAGCTAGCTCACACTAACTCAGCTTAGAGGGAACACTGATAGAAACCCACCGGTTTCTCCCCAGGCTGCATGTTTGACACCCCTGGTCTATGCACTTCACCTTGCAGGGGAAGCAAAGAACTTTGTCTCTCAAAACAAAGGATTTGGCTGGGGGAAGCTTAACACCACTGCGGCACTCCACCCCTTTCCCACCATTTTAATGGTGTTTTTCTCAGGATTTAAATTTCACATTTCGACAACAATAACAAAAAAAAAAGAGCCGAGAAAGAAGTTTGGCTGATTGCTATGGTAAGCGTCATGCAATTCTTCATCCCCATCTGTGGGTGAAGCATGGGGTGTTTTGCAAAATCCAGAGCCTGCATAATACCTGCTTGCAACACTTCCATCTTTTGACATGTTTTGCAAGCATGCAGATGATCCGTGACTGGACCCTCCAGAGGTCTTAAAGGTTTAGTGGCTGCAACTCTGCCAACCCTCCCCCAATTGAATCAGGGGCACAGCATTAGGGGAGGGGAGGTTTAGCCCTTCTCCCTGTGCTGCCACCAATGCTCCCTCTAAGCTGTGGGGTCTACTTTGTGAGCTCCTGGCATGAAAGTTGTGAGCGAGCGATTTGGCCACTGCATAAACAGGTTGCTTACCTGCAACTGGTGAACTTCGAGTGGTCATCTGTGCATTCACACCCATGGGGATACAGTGCGCACGCACTGGATCGATCGGCATTGTAGCAAGCTGTTCAACGGATTTTCGCACCCAGACCTCGGGCATGTGCAGGAACCCCACCACGCATGTCCAGAGGGGTGGGCGCGGACATCCCGCCAGTTCCTTCGAACCGCCAATCAACCCCTATAGAAAATGTAGAAGCTGACAGCAGCGGGGAAGGAGGGCGGCTGGTGTGAATGCACAGATGATCACTCGAAGATCACCAGTTACAGGTAAGCAACCTGTTTATCTTCAACGTGGTCTCTGTGCTTCACACCCATGGGAGATTAGCGAGCAGTGGCCTACCTGGAGGAGGGGGCTGGCAGGTCCTTACTGCGAAGCCGAGGATGAAAAACTGGGTAGAAAAAAGCTACCGATCAGACCGACGAAAGGAAGGTGCTTCCAGCGTGGCGGAAATAAAAGGAACTGGCGGGATGTCCACACCCACCCCTCTGGGCATGCGTGGTGGGGTTCCTGCACATGCCCGAGGTCTGGGCGCGAAAATCCGTTGAAGAGCTTGCTACAATGCGCGTGTATCCCCATGGGTGTGAAGCACAGAGACCACATCGAAGATCAATCAGTTTGCTCTGGAGCCATCCTCCCCGAGTTAAGACAAAAATGTGTGAGAGCCGGAGGCTAAAAAACAGTGAGCTGGCTCTCACTAACTCAGCTTAGAGGGAACAGTGGCTGCAACCCCCCCTAATATAAATAATCTCTCCCTGCTACTGTTGGCTCTGCTGAGAGATAATATTGATTTACAAGATTTACCACCAAGGTGACTCACAAATTTTTTAAAATACAAATTAAAACATCATCTTAAATGCCATTAAAACCAGCACACGAATACATCAATAGTATAACGGAAAACCACGGCTTAAAATACATACCAAGAGATTTTTTTTTAAACCCCAGCAGTTAAAACCTTAGGGAGGAAGGAGGGATCACTGAGGGAATGCCAAGTGAGAACACAAAGGTCTTCACCTGCTGGTGAAATAACAGAAGGGGGATGCATGTGTCTCCCTGGAGAGAGAGTTCGAGAGTTCCGATGCCACCACGGAGAAGGCCCTCTCCTGGCTTGCCACCTGCCTCATCTTAGAAGACAGAGGACACCACTGTTACCTCTAAACTGAGTTAGTGTGAGTCAGCTCACAGTTTTTTAGCCTCTGGCTCACACATTTTTGTCTTCGCTCAGGAAGGAGGGCTCCAGAGCAAACTAATTTATGCAGTAGCCAAATCACTCACTCACAACTTTAATGGCAGTAGCTCACAAAGTAGAATTTTTGCTCACAAGACTCCGCAGCTTAGAGGCAACATTGGAGGGCACCCTTGTTCTCCCCAGCAGAACAAGTAATAGTTTTGTGGGACAATGTATATTGGGGGGGAAATCACATAATATACAATTCTTTAAAGTTTTGGAGAGTATGCTGGTCCAGTAGCACCTTAGAGGTCAACAAGAGCATCTGATGAAGGCAGCTCTAACTCTCAAAAGAAGAAGAGATTGGATTTATATCCCGCCCTTCACTCTGAAAGAACTTATGACTGACCCAAGGTCAAACCAGCAGCTGCATGTGGAGGAGTGAGGAATCAAACTCGGTTCTCCCAGATTACAGTCCACGCTCCTAACCATGACCAAACTGGCTCTCTATACATATACCCTGAAGCTTTTGAACAAAGCATGTACCCTGAAACTTTTGAACAAAGTTTGAGTCCAGGGGCACCTTTAAGACCAACAAAGTTTAATTCTGGGTATAAGCTTTCGTGTGCATGCATATTTCTTCAGATACACTGAAACACATGTAAGCTTACGCCCAGAATTAAACTTTGTAGGTCTTAAAGGTGCCACTGGACTCAAAACGTTTGTGGTGTGGCTTCAGAACTACACAGCTACCCACTTGAATCTACCTGAAATTTTTGTGGGTCACTAAGGTGCTAGTGGACTCAAATCATTTTTTTTTAATCTTCCTCTAAAGTTCTGGTGCCCCCAAAATTGGTGGCTCCTGGTTTTATACAAAATTTTAAGGTGCCGAGAGGTCCGATCACAGATCTCTCACGGGTCATCAACCTGCACCTTGAGATTTCCACTCATGCAAAACCTCCTTCCCAGACGCGCCTAAGCACAGGGATGGAATATACCGCTATTCAGACAAAAGTTGTTTCCCGGATGCAATTCTTGGCTATTAAAATTAAACACACCACACCACTGACAGGTGCTGTACGTGGAATTACTTCTTGCAGAGCTCCAGAAGGGAAGGAAAATCAGCTTGACAAGGCTAGAACGGAAGAGGCGAGTCGTTAACAGGCATTTACTATTCAGCCACGGCCAAACTCAGCTTGCCTGGCTGGTGTTTCCGAAGGGACAGAGGCGTGGCAAGCCCACAAAGGTGCTGGCACCAGTTGTAGTCCCTCCCGCTCCTCACCACAAGCAACGGAACATTTCACTATATTCTCTCCTAACCAGTAAGTAAAACCTTTCTCTGGTTGGCTGCATTTCTTACTGTGCACTTAGAAGAATTCCTTCCCAGCGAATACTGTAGGGCTGACCCAGTCCCAAGGCCTAGTTCTAAGGGCTGAAATCTATGTCATATGGAACAGGGGTGTCAAACATGCGGCCTGGGGGCCGGATCAGGCCCCCGGAAGGCTTCTATCAGGCCCGCAGTGGAACTGGCTGTCTTCTGCTGCTGCTTCCAGTTCTGCCGCTGCTGCGTCATTGTAGGTTTGCAGCTTACAGATACAGCATACTCAAGATTGCAACAGCACAGACGTTTTGATACAATAATTCAGAGCAAGAGGTGTCAGTTATCAGACACTGTTAAATAAACAAAATATTGCAAGGCTGCTAATGTTTTAAGCACATTTTTATTTTAATTAAAAAAAACCTTTGTGTTTGTGTCCTTTATAAAGTTTATCACTCCGCTACCTGGCATTACATTTTATGACACACCTGGCCTGGCCCAACAAGGTCTCATTTATGTCAGATCCAGTCCTCATAACAAATGAGTTCGACACCCCTGATATGGAAGATTGGCAACTGATCCGATATTTTGGTTTTTAAAATGCACTGCTGTAGACGGAGTGCATTGCTGGGAATTTTCTTCTCTCTCTCTCTTTTTTTTTGCGCTCTTGAATTTAGCAATGGGGAATTCTTTTTTTAAAAAATATTAGTTTATATAAGGAAAGTAGGGAAGGGGAAAGGAAGGAGGAAAAGAAAATTACAAAAATATTCGAAGTTCCAACTTAACGTTCTGCATGCATATCTCCTCATTACAATTTCACGGCTGTTTCATCTCTTGTTCGTATTATCAGCGATGGGGAATTTTTGTGGAGTGCTGGAAGGAAAGGGCGTTCAGCGGCATCACACACATTCTGCACATATACTCCGACAAAAGTGACCTTTTGCCCCAACTGACAGATTCCGGCACATCGCCAATGAGCACACCGTTACGGGGCATGCAGCCAATGAGCAAACTCCTCCTAAGCGTAGCCCGCTCCCCAATCAAACAGATTGTTTGTGCTCTGCCAAGTGGCACAGGCGAAGGAAGAGCTGGAAGACAGAGTACCTTTAAAAGACTTTCCTCCGTATCTGAAAAGCATGACCAACACTTCATTTGAGCAGCTCTTTATACACACACACACACACACACAAAAACCCTTTATTGGCATGAAAGTACAAAACTTCATGGAAATATGGGAGAATACTAAGATGCATCAGTCACTTACTCTTGGCTATTCAAGCTTCGTCTTCTGATTGCATAATATAAAAATTTTGCAACAGCCTCCATTATTTCGCAATTAGAATTAAACAGAAGAAAGTGAACAATTGAGTCAGAGTGCCAGCTCTTACCCTCTAGAAATGGAGTAATAAAACGAGATCGGATATCCCTATAGAGGGGGCAATGAAGTATGGTGTGTGTATTGGATTCTATATCTTTCAGAGGCAGCTCTTTATACGTGTGGCAAGACTGCGTGTTGGTGAGCAGAGACACATCTCTAACACAGGCGATTAGAATGTACGGAAGAAGAGGGTGGAGATTTCTGCAGATTAATCCAGACTTTTTAAAAGGACATTACCATTGCAGTATAAAGGTCCCCTCGGGGCATTTTTGGTAGAAAAAGCCCAGCAGGAACTCATTAGCATAATATGCCACACCCAACAGCAGAAACTCATTAGCATATTAGGCCATACCCAACAGCACAGATCATTAGCATATTAGGCCACACCCCTTGGCTTGCCCAGACGCAACGTGGCTGCAGGAAGCCTGGGCAAGCTGGCCCTTTGACAGGCCGGGGAAGGGATGGGGAGGCATTTAAATGCCTCCCCAATCCTTCCAGGCCCCCCCCTGGCTCGCCCACCTTGGAGTTGCTGAGGGGTCACTCTCCAGGCCTTCCCTCTGTAGCCATGCATGTGCAGAGGTTTTGGCTGTAGTGGGTGTGGCCAACTCTGAAGCCAGCTGGAACTGCCGGAACTCCGTTTCTGTGCGTTCCTGCCCAAAAATAGCCCTGGGTACCCTAAACTGGATAGCCCAGGCTAGCCTGATCTCATCAGCTCTTGGAAGCTAAGGAGTGTCGGTGCTTGGATGGGAGACCACCGAGGAAGTCCAGGGTTGCCGCGCAGAGGCATGCAATGGCAGAACACTTCTGTCCGTTTCTTGCCTTGAAAACTCTATGGGGTTATTTCTGTTAAAACTGTTTACCAGATGACTTCGATAAGAGCCGCAGATACTTTATTTTACATGTTATAACAGCGGCCAGAATTTTATTTGCAACGACACGAGCTTGCCCAAGGTCATCCAGCCAGGTGTAAGTGGAGGAGTGGGGAATCAAACCCGGTTCTCCCAGATTAGAGTCCGCGCACTTAGCCACTACACCAAACTGGCTGATGTGGGTTTAATAATAGTAAGACATATAGAGTACTCAGAACAAATCTTCCATAAACAGAAGGTAGAAAGCGAGTCCGTCTCTTCCCAAGAGAATACCCCAGGTCAGAACCCATGTGGGGGAGATTTCAGTTTCCCCTTTATTCAATAGGGTGGAGAGGAGAAGAAGATGAAGAACAGGAGGAGGAGGAGGAGATTGGATTCGCCGGTCAGCCCCCCCCGCTCGCCGCTTGCCTTCCAAGCGGCGGCGGCGGCGTTGGCGTTCGTAGAGCGTTCTGTGCGCAGGCGCACAGAACGCTCTTGCACTTTCGGGGGGATTTAAACATCCCCCCAATATTTTTTTTTAGTTTTTAGATTTTTGTGCACCCCTGGGGACTGCCCCAAGAGTGCACAAACCTCCCCCTCCCCCCCAAGTGCCCTCGGAGCGCTGATTTAGCGATCCGCACTCCGGGGGCCACTTGGCAATTAGATATATAGATATAACTTATAACTCTGTATTCTTTCTTTTTCCTTCTTTTCCCTTTCCCACTTTCTATATATAAACTAATAAAACTTTATAAAAAAAGAAAACTCTATGGGGTCGCCATAACTCATCTGTGACTTCACGGCACAATCTACCACCACCGGTATAAAGGCAGTTCCACAATACACACAGGAACCGCACCTTGGATCGACACAGCAACTTGTCCATTGTGATCTGGTTATTAAATATGCTCCACACCAATGTCATTCTTAATGATAATTAATTTGTGAATACACGAAACTGACTTATATCAAATCAGACTCTTGGTCCATTAAGGTGACTACTGTCTACTCAGACTGGCAGCGGCTTTCCAGGGTCTCAAGCAGGGGTCTTTCACATGACCTGATACCTGGTCCTTTCAACTGGAGATGCCAGGACTTGAACCGGGGACCTTCCACATGCCAAGCAGATGCTCTACCACTGAGCCATGGACCCTCCCCGTGCCATACTAGATAATCACATTTTATGCCAAGCCCAATGAGATTCCACCGTTCAGAAAAATGCTCCCACATTTGGGGTTAAGTTTCTGCTCCCTATATTGCCCACCAACCTGGAGCTGCAATTCTAACAAGCCAAGGATAGAGGATGATCTTACACCTGCCAGATGCAGTCCGTATATAACCATTAAGCATTAGCAAAAGGGAAAGAAGGCCACACCTGGATGCGCTTCCACACAGTACTTAAACAGCTATTTGCATGAAAGGAAAAGAGCTAGGTTGCCTTTTGATGTGGCCTGCAGACAAATCCAGGCATCCTTTCGCCAATGGTGGGAGTGACTAAGGTGGTTTCCACTATCTGTCCTTTCCTTCACCATCTCCCCACTTTCCATCTCATCACTTTGCAAGCAGGAACCAACATCTCATGACCCTGTGACCGCACCTAATTTTTCCACCATCTAAAAAATACACACATAGTTTTATAGCAAATGGGATCTGTGGTGGCTCAAGTGCTGTGGCTAATAGCCACTTATGGACCACTGCTCCATATGCATCCTTTCACCAATGGTGGGAGTGACTAAGGTGTAGATCTTTCTGGTCTCCACTGTCTGTCCTTTCCTTCACCGTCTCCCCACTTTCCATCTCGTCACTTTGCAAGCAGGAACCAGCATCTCATGACCCTGTGACTGCACCTAATTTTTCCACCAACTAAAAAATACACACATGGTTTTATAGCAAATGGGAGCTGTGGTGGCTCAAGTGCTTACGATGCTGAACTGCAGGCTGGAAGGTCAGTAGTTCAGCAGTTTGAGACCCAAGTGCCGCATGACGGAGTGAGCTCCCGTCTCCGGCCCCAGCTCCTGCCAACCTAGCAGTTCGAAAACAAGAAATTGCAAGTAGATAAATAGGTACCACTTCGGTGGGATGGTAACAGCGTTCCGTGCGCCTCGGCGTCTAGTCATGCTGGCCACATGACCACAGAGAAGTCTTCAGACAGCGCTGGCTCTTCGTCTTGGAAATGGAGATGAGAACCGCAACCCTAGACTCGGATTCGACTGGCTTTCGAGAAAGGGAAACCTTTACCTTTATAGCAAATAAAACCAAAAGGACATCAAATTTTGAGTCTGCATATGTGCAATGATTATGAATATTATTAATGATGACAGCATTAATTTCGGTCATGGACCATGGACCTGTGGCAACACAATTATTATAAGGTTTCAGGCCGAAACCTTTTGTCACTTTTTATTTATTTATTTCCTTTATTTATAACCTTTCTTCCTCCCCGTTGGGGACCCCAAGTGGCTTACATCATTCTCCTCTCCTTCATTTTATCTTCATAACAACCCTGTAAGGTAGGTTAGGCTGGGAATATGCGACTGGCCTAAGATCACTCAACAAGCTTGCATGGCATACTGGGGATTCAAACCTGGGTCCACCAGATCCTAGTCTAACCCTGTAACCATTACACCACACAGTGCCACTCCAGAAACTACACTTTAATATTGTGCTTGCATGCCACAGAAAACACCTTGCACTGAAACTTTGACAAGTCTGGCTAGCAAACAAAACTGCACAATTCAGAGGCCATTCTGGATTCTACAGGGCAGACCACGAAGTAACCAGCAAACCCAACCAATTTGAAGCCTATCTGAACGACATGTTTATCATTATAAGCAGGCCCAGAAATAATTCCTGCGCATGCAAAGAACGAACTTCCAACTTCACCGTACCACTGAAGAAGTAAACTTGTTTCCCAAAGCCTGACCCAACCAATTATTTACAAACCTTGCACAGAATTATTTACCAAGTGCCATTTTACTCAAAGCTGACAATACGCATTCCCCGTATTATGGTACAGGCCGTTATAGTGCCTTGGCTGCTATACTTAATGAAGAGAAATCACTCAACTGCAGAGACTTCATGAATTCCTTATACAGACTGCCCAATTACTTCTCTGATCATGGCCACACACAACCAGGTTTTGCCAACTGCGATACACACTGGGAGGCATTAGCTGCAATGTTAAGCAACTGGAGAGGTGTGCCTCTTTAGTTCTTAAACCACTTCCAGCGACTGGGATGGGGGCCGTTCTCCACATCCTGCGACTTTTTTCTCACAAATTCCAGCAGTCCTCCCTCTAGAAAGACTGACCTGAAGTTTTTCTCTATACAAGCAAAAAAGGATCCCAAACAACCCACACACAAAAAAACCTGTCCCTGCTTTCTGTTAGACTGTTTCGCAGCGGTAAGCATGGCAGGTTCTAGCGACCCACACGCACCAGCCCCTCCCAGCCCCATTATCACTCTTGCTCTTCTAGAAATCCCCAGACCAAAAAAAAACAACCCAACAACCCAGAAAAGAAAACCCACAAGCATTTTCACAGCATCCGGTAAGCTCTCGGCCAAACTTCCCCCAAGCCAAGGGGGGAGAGAGGAGTTTAACTTTCTAATCTAACATACCCAAGTTGAAACCCTGGAGAACTGGATCCTGCTTTAGAGGCCCCCCGGCAGGGCCGGACCCTCTGCATCCTCAGCGGCGAACCGACACCTCCGTAACACACAGAAAGAGAAAATAATAAAGTGTGGGAAATCGATGAAAGCAGAAGACATGAAAACCGGCCAGGGCTCCTTTCACATCAATATCTGCTGTTCCCAGGTTTTAATGTCACTCTATATTTAGAACGAGAACGAAAAAGAATCACTCCCTTCCTTCCTGTCACTGTTTCCATCCCTGGATGACACCCCAGAACACTGAAAATATGTCCATTACATCTGAACTATTCCCCCCCCCCCATTTATGCAACTTCAAAGTTGCAGAGACAGCTTCCAAAGGGGGGGGGGATGCTGGAAGACATGCTGAGCACATGCGCACAGGAGAAGAACACCGAGTGAAACAACAGATTCGTTGGAACCTCTGAATGTTCCTTCTTCCCAAAAGGTTTTACTGTGTCTGCGAGTGAAAACGAGAGTGAAGGATCTGAGATGGAAGGAATAAGAGAGAAGAAGAGAAGAGATTGGATTTATACCCCGCCCTTCACTACCCAGAGGAGTTTCAGAACGGCTTACAAACTCCTTTCCCTCCCCCTCCCCACAACAGACACCCTGTGAGGTAGGTGGGGCTGAGAGAGCTCTGACAGAAACTGCTCTTTTTCAAGGACAGTTCTTGTCAAAACTGTGGCTTGCCCAAGGTCATCCAGCAGGTGCAAGTGGAGGAGTGGGGAATCAAACCTGGTTCTCCCAGATTAGAGTCCGTGCACTTAACCACGACACCAAAGAGGGGCTGTGGGTCAGCGGGAGAGCCTCTGCTTGGCATACAGAAGGTCCCGGGTTCAATCCCCGGCATCTCTAGTTAAGGACCAGGCAGCAGGTGATGGGAAAGACCCAGGTGGGTCCCCCGGATCTTAGTCCAACACCTCATGTGATTATAACTTAAGAAGGAGTCTGGTGTTTCTTTTTTTTTGGGGGGGGGGGGACAAAAGCTGGGATTCCCAAAGGCATTTAGTCCAGATTTTGCCAAAATGATGTAATGAGGGAAATGAAATAATAATAGTAACAACAACGATAACAGCAGCATAGCCAGGTCTTTTCATATATGTTCCCAACCCGCTACCATAAACATGTTTTATGGTGCTTCCTCCTCAGCCCAGTAACATTATAAGAAGACGGGGTTCTTATCCATGCGGTTTTTTTCCCATCCAATCATCTGCCATATCGGATCAGTTGGGGGGGGGGCAACAGTGGGAGGTCTTCTAGTGTCCTGGCCCCACTGCTGGACCTCCTGATGGCACCTGGTATTTTTGGCCACTGTGTGACATAGAGTGGGCCATTGGCCTGATCCAACATTGGCTTCTCTTATGTTCAGTTATAAGTTTGGGTTTCAGTTGCTGCATCAGGGCATCATAGAATACTTCCTGTTATGGAAGAGGGACCACAGCTCAGCAGCAGAGCATCTGCTAGGTACACAGAAGGTCCCGGGTTCAGTCCCTGGTGTCGCCAGTTAAAAGGACTAGGTAGGAGGTGATGTGAAAGACCTCCACCTGAGACCCTGGAAAGGCACCACCGGTCTGAGTAGGCAAAAACTGACATGGATGGACCAAGGGCCTGATTCAGCAGAACGCCAGTTTGGTGTGGTGGTGAAGTGCGCGGACTCTAATCTGGGAGAACCGGGTTTGATTCCTCACTCCTTCACTTGCACCTGCTGGATGACCTTGGGCAAGCCATAGTTCTGATAAGGGCTGTTCTTGGAAAAAGAGCAGTTTCTGTCAGAGCTCTCTCAGCCCCACCTACCTCCCAGGGTGTCTGTTGTGGGGAGGGGGAAGGGAAAGGAGTTTGTAAGCCGCTCTGAGACTCCTTCGGGTAGTGAAGGGCGGGGTATATATTCAATCTCTTCTTCTTCTACCTCGCTGGGTGTCTGTTGTGGGGAGGGGGAGGGAAAGGAGTTTGTCAGCCACTCTGAGACACCTTTGGGTAGTGAAGGGCGGGGTATAAATCCAATCTCTTCTTCTTCTTCTTCTACCTCACAGGGCCTCTGTTGTGGGGAGGGGAGGGGAAAGGAGTTCGTAAGCCGCTCTGAGACACCTTTGGGTAGTGAAGGGCGGGGCGTAAATCCAATCTCTTCTTCTTCTTCATGTGTTCCTGGGACTTAAAGGCAATCCCACCCACCCCCACCCAAAGTAACTAAACTACAGAGAAACAAGAGGAAGAACTCACACTCTTATTTCATGTGACATTTCCACAGGCAAAGTTGTGGCTTTCTTTATGAAGCTTAGCTGCCACAAACAAGGCCGTCTCTGTCACAGTACACTTTATAGCTCCCTTGGACGGTTAAAGCGTGATGTGCCATTTCAGCTGCTTTTACATTTACAGGGATTGGTGGTAACGTCTGGTGGAACTGGTCCAATGAGTGATGTCATCTGACTATTTTGGATGTGGTGCGAACAAGTTCAAGTTTGTTAACACGGGCCTCTCATCTGCTCGGCTCTCTACTGTGGATACTGGAACGGCAGGCAGATGGACTCGGAAGGGTATAATTCTGTTTAGGATTGCACTATTAATCTCCCACAACCACCTCCAGTGCACCACAAAGGACTATCGAAGACAACGAGTTTAGAGTCCAGCGGCACCTTTAAGACCAACAAAAGTTTATTCAAGGTACGAGCTTTCGTGTGCAAGGCACACTTTTTCAAATACACTCGAATGGAAGTTAAAAGTTCAAGCTTATTAGACAGGCTGAACAGCAAATTTACACGTAACATGATGAAGACGTTTTAAGTCATGCAAAAACAAAACTAAGTAACAAGCCAGGCTTATAAGGCCAACAGCCGTTTTGATTTAATTAAGGGGGGGAAGGACCCCAAAGCAATAAATAAGTCAAAATTGGGAATAAGTGTGTAAAGGGAACTTTTCTCATTGTTGGAAGTAAATTGAGACTCACCATTCATCTCCTTTCAGGTGCGGAGGTAACCTAACAGCATTTTTAAAAAAATGGGTGTAGTGGTATGACCACCTGGAACGATCAAAGATAAGCGTAGGTAGGCAAGTAGCCTAGAGATGCTTTAATTTTGGTGGTATTACAACTTGTGGACTTATTTGCTAGGTTGCATTACCATTAGCTGGACAATGACAAAAGCTGAAAGGAAGAAAGTGGATTCCTTTGAAATGTGGGTGTTGGAAGAGAGTTCTAAGGCTACCGTGGACAGCCAAAAGGACAAATACTGTGGGCTGTAGATCAAACCAAGCCTGAATTCTCCCTAGAACATAAATCAACCAAACTGAGGTTATCATACTTTGGCAACCAGGACGGTGAGGGGGTTGGAGTCCAAGTCTTATGAGGAAAGGCTGAAAGAGTTGGGTCTGTTTAGCCTGGGAAAGAGAAGGCTTAGAGGGGACATGATTGCAGTCTTCAAATATTTGAAGGGCTCTCATGTAGAAGGTGGAGCAGATCTCTTCTCTCTTGCTCCGGATTGCAAGACTAGATCTAATGGGTGGAAATGACAAGGGAGTCGTTACTGGCTAAATATCAGGAGAAACTTCCTAACTGTAAGAGTGGTTGAGCAGTGGAACGGACTGCCTCAGGAGGGGGTGGATGCTCCTTCGCTGGACGTTTTCAAGCGGAGGCTGGGCGACCTTCTTTCGGGTATGTTGTCGGGCTATCTTTCCGCTATGCTCCTACAGAGTGCAGGGGGTTGGACTAGATGACCTGCAAGGTCCCTTCCAACTCTTAACATTCTATGATTCTATGGTCACATTATGAGAAGACAAGAGACTGAAAAAGATAATAATGCTAGGAAAAAGTTGAAGGCAGCAGGAAAAACAGAAGGCCCGATGTGAAATGGACTGACCGAATAAAGGCAGCCACGGACTTCAGTTTGCAGTCTGTAAAGCTGTTAACAATTGGATGTTTCGGAGGTCATTCATTCATAGGGTCAACGTAAGTGAGAAGTAACTTGACAGCGCCTGACAAGCACACATTACCATATGTCAAATGCTGGTATTACATCACAGTAACATGGTCAAAGCCGGAAACTTCCTAGACACCTGAAACTGTGTTTTTTAATCACCTGAAACTTGGTGAAGGAAAACTGTCTCTTGCTACAGCGCAACAACGTCACAACTTTTTTCCCCTCCCTCCCCCACAATACTAGATCCCGGGGGGCAGCAAATAAAGTTGATAGGCCATCGATTCAGGAGAGGCATATGGAAAAGAGATCGTAAGAACATCAGAGAAACCCATGTTGGATCAGGCCAATGGCCCATCCAGTCCAACACTCTGTGTCACACAGTGACCAAAAATACCAGGTGCCATCAGGAGGGCCAGCAGTGGGGCCAGGACACTAGAAGCCCTTCCAACTGTTGCCCCCCCAAGCACCAAGAATACAGGGCATCCCTTGCCCCAGACTGAGAGCCCCTATCCATACCTTGTGGCTAATAGCCATTGATGGACCTCTGCTCCATATGCTTATCTAATTCCCTCTCGAAGCTGTCCATGCTTGTAGCCACCACCACCTCCTGTGGCAGTGAATTCCACGTGTTAATCACTCTTTGGGTGAAGAAGGGCTTCCTTTTATCTGTTCTAACCCAACTATTAGCCACAACGAACCTCCATGTTCACAGGCAATAACCCACTGAATATGAATGGAGGCTTTGGCCTCTCTACCCACCTTGGAGATCTCCAAGGGCATTTTAAAAAGATATTCATACCCAGTTCTTCTCCCCAATGGAGACCCAAACCAGCTTTCAAGACCTCTCCACCAACGTTCCCTCTAAGCTGTGAAGCCCTGTGAGCAAAAATTCTACTTTGTGAGCTATTGGTATTAAAGTTGTGAGCAGGTGATTTGGCTACTGCATAAATTAGTTTGCACTGGAGCCATCCTTCCTGAGCTAAGACAAAAATCTGTGAGCCGAAGGCTAAAAAAGTGTGAGCTAGCTCACACTAACTCAGCTTAGAGGGAACACTGCTCTCCACCATTTTATCCTCAAAACAACCCTGTGAGGTAGTAGAACAAAATTCTAGTCCAGGAACACCTTAAAGACCCACAACGTTTTCCAGGACGTAAGCTTTTGTGAGTCAAAGCTCACTTTTGTCAGATACGGATGAGAATGAAGATGAGCGTAACTTACACTGAGAGCATGACTGATCGAAGATCACCCACAGAGCTTTACGGCTGGGCAGGGATTCGAACCCACGTAAAAGAAGAAGAAGAGAAAAAGAGATTGGACTTATACCCCACCCTTCACTACTCAAAGGAGTCTCAGAAGAGTTTACAAACTCCTTTACCTTCCCACTCTGACAGAAACTGCTCTTTTTCAGGAACAGCTCTGACAGAACTGTGGCTTGCCCAAGGTCATCCAGCCAGGTGCATGTGGAGGAGTGGGGAATCAACCCCGGTTCTCCCAGATTAGAGTCCGCGCACTTAACCACTACACCGAACAACTACACGTATCCCAGATCCTAGTCTAATACTCTAACCACTATACCGCACGGGCATCTAACTGACCACTGTGCAAAAGAGAGTGATGGACTCATGGGCCATTGATCTGACAGAGCTCAGCTGCTCCAACGTTTAAAATCACACAGCATTATATATATATTCTTCCCCGGGGAGTTTCTCGCCACGACCATCTGCATTCCCCAACGCATGAATCCTCACTTGTTCAAAAGTCATGAAGTCAGCAAAGCCGTCGGGATTTTAAATACTAGAACTCCGGCATCCTTATTTGCCTTCGGGTCACATTCATCACATTTCTGGCCATTACCACTCGAAATAATACTTTTTAAAAAATTAACCCAGGTATTGCTCTGTGTGTTTTAACCAGGGCAGTAATAGCTGGGAACTGGTAGGCCTGGAGCCAGAGTCTTCTCCCTGCCGTCGCCAGCTGCCAGTCCGGAGGCAAGGGGAGAGAAGGAGAGTCGAGATCACAGGATATGACAGCAACTCGCTCTAGGGAGCAGGAGCAAGGGCCCCCCGGCCCATCCCCGTCCATGGTGTTCTTCCAAAATATGCTCCTTCACTCCTCTCCGGGCAGCCATTCCAGTCAAATGAGCTGCTTACCTGGACGCTGTCTGACTTCCCCACCATTTCAATTCGAGTTGTTAGAATATTAGCAGTGCGAGAAGCCAGAAGTTCCCATTTGGCCAAGTACTGTGCTGTAACAGTAAGACACACCCTGTCCCTATTCAGATTATTGACTCATAATTAGGTAACAGCAAGATAATAAAAAAAAAAAAAGAAAGAACACTAAGTGGTCATTCATCCCTAGACGGGAATATTATAAAGGCACGGAACAGATGCTCTACAGGCACAAAGATAAGTGTCGTTTCTGTAAAATTAACGCCGCCGCTCGAGACATACTAGAGAAGAAAGCAAGAGCAATGACCAAGCCTTTTTTTTTCAAAATAAAATGCCCCCCCCCTTTTAACAAAGGCTAGGCTGGAGAAACTGGCACTTAACTGGGGGGGGGGGGAATTCCAATGTCTACGCCATCCTGTCCCTAGCCCTTGAGGCAAATAATGGTTTCAACACACACATACAATAAAACCAGCACAGGAAAAATGCACACACAAGTCATTTGCTTGCAGAGACAAGACCCAGGAGGAAGGCTTGATGAGATCTTGGCTTCAGGGTGACAGCAAGGCTTCAGGCCTCAGGTGGAGCCTGAACACGGGGAGCAGGGAGATAGAAGACCTTCTAAAAAAATAGTTTAGCAAGCCTTTATAGGATGCACAGCAGGAAATTTCACTATGGCACCCTCAGCGCTACACACCATGGAACAAATCCCACCTAACAGGACACTTACAGAACAGAGTTTTAAAAAGCTCACTAGCAGCTTTAAGACTAACAAACTTTATTGTGGCATAAGCTTTTGAGGAACACAGCTCTCTTTGTCAGTCTGAGTCCAGTGGCACCTTTAAGATCAGCGAAGTTTCATTCTGGGTAGAAGCTTTCGTGTGCCCTGGACTCAAGCTGCCGCTGGACTCAGACTTCGTTCTATTGCTTCAGACCAACACAGCTACCCACCTGACTCTATCTTCATAGGACACTTCCAGGGTAGATTTGTTCTATCCCATCCTGCTTTCCATCTCCACTTCGGCTCAGACAGGAAGCTCATCATCACGGCTGGTGGACAGGAAGTTAGGCCTTCCACATCACATGAAAGGCTGGTTCCTGGAAGACTGATGTGGACCTCTAGCAAACGTTTGATGGAAACAAAGCCCACAGAAAACTGGCCTCTCTGATGATCAGCGACCATGTTTACTTTCCACTGGAGGCCGAAAGCCGCTTGCTTGCTCACCTGCAGCAGAGACCTTTTCAGGTAGGAGAACTCTGTTACAATGGAGACGATGGATATTTCCACCTTTCAGCCCAACATGATGACTGTAAGATGGATCTTTCCACCTTTCAGCCCAACATGATGACTGTATTAGTAATCTGTCCGAACAGCCGTAAGCGAGTCACTTTGGTGGGCTTATCTGCGAAGCTATTATAAAGCCAGAACCAGCCAGGCTAGAAGTAAAGTTTCAAAGGCCATAAAGCTATGGGAGATGCGCACTGACTGGCAGGCAATCCTCGTACATCAAGAACTTTGCAAAGCTGACAGCTCAAACACTGGGGCCACAAAGCCCACGGCTCCTTCACGTCGTCTAAGCAAGCAAAAAAGCTACCCCACAGCTCCTTGGCCCAGGTGGATCATGGATTTATGCTACAGGGTGGTTACGCACTAGACCTTAAATCCCGGTTCAACCCGGTCACCAAACTTTCATTCTACACAACACTCGAGTTCACCCCTGTAATTATCTCGGTGTATTTTTTTTTTCCACATTACACTGAGGTCACCCCAGTTTCACCCCACACTTGTCCTGGGATAAACAGATGCTGTTATAACCAGGGATAAATGCAAGGTATTGTGTCCCGAGTGGAACTCTGATAAAACCAGGGATGAGATCCAAGTGCAGAAAGGACCACAGCCTCACACAACTGGGAAACAAAAGTTTCACTGCAACACCATGATTTGTGCAGTCTTATAACTTCAGAGTTATATCTACTAAATGCAGCAAGAACAAGCAGAATTCTATCTAGAGCTTTACTGCCTTTTAAGTTCAATTCAGAAAACAATATGCCACTGCCGTAGGTCAGCGATGGGTCTCTCGGGGCCCCAGATCTTTTCCGGAACATCGGCTCCAGAGGGACCAGCCTGGATTTTATCCGGCTGTGAAATGCAGCCTGCCCCCAATAGCTGCTCTGCGAAGAGGGAGCACAAGTCCTTTCCCTGATCTACCCCTTGGAGCTCATACTATAAATATTGCCTTTGAGGAATTAATTTCAGATGAGGCCAAGGAAGCAAATATCTTTTTGTCCTCTAACTGAAAACACCCCTCTGCGGGGAAGGTAGCTCTGATACCCATTATTACGATACTCTTTCTGTTCCCTGTCTCAGAGGCTGGCATTCGTTTTCACGGGGTTTTGCCAATGCTGGGGCAATTGCCTACGGTACTTTCAAGCCTTGCTGCCTATCCCAAGCGAGAAGGGAGCACACAGAACAGTATTCATCTATTAACTCTGAGAACAGAACTGAGGGCACGTCTTTATAAATATGAACATTTTACGAAACGAAGATGAACAGGCCTCATTCTCCACCACGCCCAAGTCCCTTGCCAGAATGGAGGCCTCATTCCCCCTGTTTTAGACATAAGTAAACCAGAGGAACTTCCCCTCCTTTAGAATATGACCACATGATGCATGGATTAGGTTGTCGGGGACAATAACCCAGCCTTGCAAGTATGCTCACAAAAGTTAGTAGGCCACAGAAATTCTTTATCCACCTGAACACACACACACACACCTGAACTGTCCTCTGCTAGACACTGATAAGAAAGTATGCAAACTCCACCAACTTTCTTCCAGTTCGAAGAAGATTCCTGGCTGGTCCTCTGGAGGAATTTCTTACTCACCATTGGTTACTAGGCAATTTGCAAAGCTGCAATAACCTGAATTCAAAGCTGGATTAAGAGATAATTGGGCCTTTTTCACTAACTATACTGGCAACTGCCTCTCTGACCTTCATACCACAATATTCCTTTCTGTCTGCACACAAACAATTAATGCAGAGACCTGCAATTTGCCGCCTCGCACTGTAACGCACCTGCATAGCACAAAGTCCTGCCCTGCCTCCAGCAGTGTACTATAGAATGGGACAGGAGAACATGCCCTGATCCAAAGGCTGTTGGTGGCAGAGGAGGAGGTCTGGCATTGCTAGTTAGACCAAACCTACTGAAGACCTACACCAAAAAGTAAAATGATACTTATTCTTCCCTGGATAAGGGACACCATGTCGTGCTTCTCTTTTTATATGCTAATTTACCGGTTGCGTGTAGTACGGTAAGAGTTGTTCTAGTAATTTTAAAATTATGAATATTGTTTATATGAATACTGTGGTCACCCACTCTGAGCCCTCTTGTACAGAAGAAGAAAAAGAGATTGGATTTATCCCCCGCCCTTCACTACCCAAAGCAGTCTCAGAGCGGCTTACAATCTCCTTCCCGCCCCCTCCCCACAACAGACACCCTGTGAGGTCGGTGGGGCTGAGAGAGCTCTGACAGAAACTGCTCTTTTACAAAGGACAGCTATCACAGAACTGTGGCTTGCCCAAGGTCATCCAGCAGGTGCAAGCACAGGAGTGGGGAATCAAACCCAGTTCTCCCAGATTAGAGTCTGCGCACTTAACCACTACACCAAACTGGGGAGGGTGGGCTATAAACCGAATACATAAATAAATACAAATAAATAAATAAGACTTACCATGCTCCTGTAAGACTTACCATGCTCCCCTGTAGTTCCATCCATTCACTGTTCTATCACATACCCAAACTCAGCTTCCTACTAAGAATACTTTGGTGACCTGGCCTTTATGTCCTCACCCACACGCTTCCCGAGCCTGTTTCCTAAGCCAATAATTCCATTCGGGCGGGGGGGGGGGTGTATATTAAAAACATAAGAAGAGCCCTGCTGGATCAGACCAGGGGTCCATCTAGGCCAACATCCTGTCTTACACAGTTGCCAACCAGTTCCTCTGGAGGGCCAACAACAGGGCATTGAGGCCAAGACTTTCCCCTGATGTTGCCTCCTGGCTCTGGGATTTAGAGGTTGACTGCCTCTGAACATGGAGGTTTCCCTTGAGTCACCACGGCTACTGATAGACCTCTCATCCAAATTTGAGATGCACAACCCCAACTTGTAAACAGAGAGGCACAAAAAAAGGAGTTAAAAGATAACAGGCAAGGAGAACAGCAGGAACATGTCTAAATTAAAGGATTATCTAATACAGGGTTATCAGGCACCAACCATCATGGGCAAAGCTGGCTTTAATTTAAGAGGACGCGTCTGTAAGGACAGGAAGCCAGATAAAGTCACACAGCATAGCTGCCATTTACTAAAGATACTAACCACCACCTATATTTTCCAGGAAGATCTTTTGGAAGGATGTTCTCTTGGGAACAGTGGGAGCTGGCATGTCGAAAAACCCTTTTCCCTCCAGACTCCACGGGTGAATGGAGAAAACAGTCATAATGACTGTCCTAAATGCCACATTCAAGGCTACTCAAGAAGATTCCCCACCTCCTCCCCGTGCCCATTCACAGAAATCAAATGCTCTGTTGACCTACTGTCCGAAGGGGTGGTCATTTACACGGGGCACTATTGACAGAAATAAGGTGTCCGAGTAGACAAAGAGAAAAGGAAGACAGGATGGCATCGGCTCAACCCAGAACCTGTGGCACCAAGAGGAGTTCCAGGAACCTTCACAAGAGAGTTAGGCCACCCAGCTATGAATTGTACAGCGGAGATGTCTGTGTTACTGCCTAAAAGAGGCAGGCATCCCAGAATTTCCACTATGGACAGTTTCTATGAAGCTGCGAGGCACCACCTGCTCTATGGTGGCATCTGAAGGCCTCTCCGAAGGCATCTGGAGCTGAGAAACATAGATTGGAACATCTGGAGATACTTTGTGGCCAGTGTTCCCTCTAAGCTGAGTTAGTGTGAGCTAACTCACAGTTTTTAAGATTCCAGCTCACAGATTTTTGTCTTAGCTCAGGAAGGAGGGCTCCAGAGCAAACTGATTTATACAAGAGCCAAATCATTCGCTCATGACTTTAATGCCAGAGGCTCACAAAGTAGACGTTTTGGCTCACAAGATCCCGCAGCTTAGAGGGAACACTGTTCGTGACCAATGTTCCCTCTAAGCTGTGGAGTCCTGTGAGCAAAAATCCTACTTTGTGAGCTACTGGCATTCAAGTTGCGAGCGAGCGATTTGGCTGCTGCATGAATTAGTTTGCTCTGGAGCCCTCCTTCCTGAGCCGAGACAAAAATGTGTGAGCCAGAGGCTAAAAAATCTGTGAGCTAGCTCACACTCACTCAGCTTAGAGGGAACACTGTTCGTGACATGAGGTGTCTTTAATGCCCTTAGAGGAGGACAGGGAAACAGAATGGCTTCACAAAGAGGTTTTGGGGAAGGAAGGAAAGAACCCCTACAGATGAGCTTCTCCTTTTAAAGGCATCATAACGACCCTCAATCTATGCTCCCCTTAAGCTGTGGAGCCTCATGAGCAAAAATTCTACTTTGTGAGCTACTGGCATTCAAGTTGCGAGCCAGCGATTTGGCTGCTGCATAAATTAGCTTGCACCGGAGTCCTCCTTCCTGAGCCGAGACAAAGATCTGTGAGCCGGAGGCTAAAAAACTGTGAGCTGGCTCACGCTAATTCATCTTAGAGGGAACGCTGCCCTCAATCAAAATGAAGACTCCTTTTCTCAATATACTGACCCCACTAGTTATTAGGAGACAAGGGCGGGGGGGGGGGGGAGTCGAGCAGCTGACAGGGAGAACAGGCCTGAATGGATCTGCCCTTGTGACAGTCCCCCTTCCATCAAAACTAGCCCTCAAGTGCAGATTTAAACACACAAACTAAAAGGAAGAAAAGCTGAAGCCGGTCACGGTGAAAGTGAAGGAAGGGTATTTATTAATTGCGTATGACCCAGAATTACGTTTTAAGTGAGTGCAATACCGTGAATACACTCAGTGTCCAGCACTATAGATTAAAAGGCATGACACGCAACATGCGATTACCTAACATTACAAAATACGTTTTTAAGAAGAGCTCTCAACCCCAGCTCAGCAACTAGCTTTGCTGGACAGCCACATGGAGGTCAAAGCCCTAATTCTCACCCTCGCTCTCTCCTCAATGCCAAGTTCAGTGGCTACAAATGCATTTCCTGAACACTCCCCCCCACCCACCCACCCCTTCTCAGCTGTCAACCAGGATCGGAACACCACCCTAAACGCCTCTGACAGAGCGGCATTCATCTCCCAGGCCTCCAAATCCCTGACCGTATGCTCAGGATCTTGCATCCACAGACTAACCCCCCAGCCCTGTGGGTTGGAGAAGAGAAGAGACGGAGACATTCCTTCTCTTATTTCCTGAGAAGAACAAGCTGCGACATACTTTAAAAAAAGAAAAATCAGAGGGAAAACAAATGGGGAAACCGAGCAGATCCAACTGCACCTCTCCCGAATTCACAATCCCAAAACTAAACCTGAGACCGAAGGTGTGGGGGGGGGGGGAGGACAGTGGGATTTACTGAAAAACACACTTGTGTTGCAAGAAGGGCCTCCCACCCCCCCGTAATGCCTTAACCAGCCCCCTCGGAGCACCCCATTCCTCCCCATACCCACACTGAGTCTAAAGCCACCTTTCCAAATACAGTTTGAGAGATGGGGGGGGGGGTAGATGGAGCTAGACTCTCACACAAACATACTTGGAAATCAATCTCGTCCTCCCCCCCCTTCAGAAGTGGCCTTCAGTACATGGAAATGGGAAGGGGGTGGGGAAGAGAAGCAAAGATGCAATCTTTTGGGAAATGGACTTGGCCATACGGGCTCCCTCTTTCCGAAGCCAAGGGGGTGCACTGACTCAGTTAACCATTGCAAATTGGGCGGCGGTGGGGGGGGGGGTTGTTTAAGAAAACAGAGAGAGACCTTTGCCCCAAAAAACCCCCCCACCCAATGCTCCCTCTAAGCTGTGGGGTCTTGTGAGCAAAAAAAAAAAAGCTACTTTGTGAACTACTGGCATTCAAGTTGTGAGCGAGCCATTTGGCGGCTGCACCAGTCAGTTTGCTCTGGAGCCCCCATCCCTCCTGTGCGAAGACAGAAACCTGTGAGCCGGAGGCTAAAAAACTGCGAGCTAGCTCACACTTTAACTCAGCTTAGAGGGAACACTGGTTCCCACCAATGCTTCCTCTATGCTGTGGAGTCCTGTGAGCTAAAATGCTACTTTGTGAGCCTCTGGCATTAAAGTTGTGAGCAAGCCATTTGACTGCTGCATCACTCAGTTTGCTCTGGAGCCCCCATCCTTCCTGTGCGAAGGCAGAAACCTGTGAGCCGGAGGCTAAAAAACTGCGAGCTAGCTCACACTTTAACTCAGCTTAGAGGGAACACCGGTTCCCACCGATGCTCCCTCGAAGCTGTGGAGTCCTGTGAGCCAAAATGCTACTTTGTGAGCCTCTGGCATTAAAGTTGTGAGCGAGCCATTTGGCGGCTGCATCAACCAGTTTGCTCTGGAGCCCCCATCCTTCCTGAGCGAAGACAGAAACCTGTGAGCCGGAGGCTAAAAAACTCTGAGCTAGCTCACACTAGGCTCAGCTTAGAGGGAACACTGCACCCACACCCTATTTGCAGGGGGATGGGGGGGGGGAACTCTCAGAAGGGTTCAGCATTGCATGTCCCCCTCCCCAATGAAGTTGGAGGAAGAACGAAGGTAAGGAAAAAAGGCAGGTCCAGTTGCCCCCCCCCCCCGGCGCCCCCTCCTTTCGGGGGATTCTGATTGTGGGCGTGGCCCAAAAGGAAGAGGGCGGGGCTCCCCAGATATCAAAGGGGGGGAAGGAATGACTCAGACTCACCGTTGCCAGGCGATGGAGAAGGGAGGGGGGCGAGCGGGGGAGGAGGAGGAGGGGTTCTGCTGCTGCTGCGCGCGCACGTCCCCTCAGAGCGCCCGGGCCGGGGGGCTCCTCCAGTCCCCGCTGCTGCTGCTGCTGCTGAGGCGGCTCCTCCCTCCGTCGCCGAGCGGCGGCTCCCCAGCCCGCCCGCCGCCTCCGCGGTGCCGCTCCATGCAGGGCGGAGGACGGGGTGAAGAAAGCGAGCGGAAGGGCGCCCGAGAACCAGCAGAAGCGGCGGCGGCTCCTCCGGGCTGAGGCAGGTCCCGTCGCTGCGCCTTCCCGTTTCCCGCCCGTCCCCGGCTGAGGCGCCTCCTCCTCCTCCTCGCCTCCTCCCCCGCCCCCTCAGCGGCAGCCCCCGCCTCCCGCCTTCCCTCAGCCCCCCCGCGGCCCCGTGGAAGCCGCTCGCCCATTGGCCCGCTGAGACGGCGGCGCTGGTTGGCTGCGGCGCGCCGCGCGGCCCCGCCTCTGAGCAGGGGCGGGGCGGGATAGGGGGACGGGACTGCACCCCCTCCCACTCCCCGCTTCTTCCCCAGCATCCCGCTTCCAACCGAGGGCGGCCAGGTAGGTCGGCGGGAGGGCGGGGAGGTGGAGTAGGTTGGTGAAAAGTACTCGGAAACGGAGAGTGATTCAGCAAAGAGTACTTTATTAGATCAGAACAAGACAAACTAACCCGGCTCGCAGGCCGGTTTATAAGCACAGAAAAGTAAAGGTAAAGGTAAAGGTTCCCTTGCTCGAAAGCCAGTCGAGTCCGACTCTAGGGTTGCGGTGCTCATCTCCGTTTCCAAGCCGAAGAGCCAGCGCTGTCCGAAGACGTTTCCGTGGTCATGTGGCTGGCATGACTAAACACCAAGGTGCACGGAACGTTGTTACCTTCCCACCGAAGTGGTACCTATTTATCTACTTGCAATTTCTTGCTTTCGAACTGCTAGGTTGGCAGCACAGAAAACCCACCACCAAAACACGCCCCTAATCACCCTATAGGCTATTTACAGTAGCCGAGAGTCCCATAGGCTCTCGGCTGCGGACCCGGGCCCCTGATTGGTGCGGGCTAGGATCCGCTTGGGCTATTGTCCAAAAGTACGAAGCTATGAACGTGTGCTTGACCGCATGGCCCAAGCTCGCGCACGTGGTCATGGTGGATACATTACAGTTGGGGAGGGGGGGATTCCTGCAGGTTTCAGGGACGGAGGGACACATTGGGAGCAATGTTTGCTCTAAGCTGTGGAGTCTTGTGAGCAAAAATTCTACTCTCTGAGCCACTGGCATTAAAAGTTGTGAGCGAGCGATTTGGCTGCTGCATAAATCAGTCTGCTCTGGAGCCGTCCTGGCTGAGCTAAGATAAAAAACACTGAGCCGGGGGCTAAAAAAATGTGAGCTAGCTCACACTAACTCAGCTTAGAGGGAACATTGATTGGGAGCAGTGTTTCCTCTAAGCTGAGTTAGTGAGAGCCAGCTCACAGTTTTTTGGCCTTCGGCTCGCACACTGTCGTCTTAGGTCAGGAAGGAGGGCTCCGTGGCAAACTAACTGATGCAGCAGCCAAATCGCCCGCTCGTGACTTTAATGCCAGGAGCTCACGAAGTAGAATTTTTGCTCACAAGACTCCACAGCTTAGAGGGAGCATCGATTTGGAGAAGGGGAAAAAATCCCCAACTTCAGGTTTAGGCAAACGGGGTCCGAATTGAAGAACATCAGAGAACCAATGTTGGATCAGGCCACTGGCCCCATCCAGTCCAACACTGTGTGTCACACCATGGCCAAAAATACCAGGGGTCATTTCGTAGAAAAAGAGGTGCAGGAGCTCATTAGCATAACTTATTTGCATAAGCCACACCCCCTGACATCACCGGAAGTGTGTCAGAAGGCAACACCCACCGCTCAGGCTTCACTGGACTGTTTTGGATTGCTAGCTATTGGGGGGATGACATGCCCTCCTGGCCCAACTGAGGGCTGCTGGGAGCAGGGGGTGGGGCTTGTTGCATGTGCCCGCCCAATGGGCTCCTTCCTGCTGGAGCTCCACTCCTGTGTGCTCCTGCAGGAAATGACCCCTGAGGTCCAGCAGTGGGGCCAGGACACGAGGAACCCTCCCACTGTTCCCCCCCCAGCACCAAGAGTACAGAGCATCCCTTGCCCCAGACCGAGAGTTCCTACCTATACCTCGTGGCTAATAGCCACGGATGGACCTCTGCTCCATTTGTTATTGTTGTTCAGTCGCACAGTCGAGTCCGACTCTTTGCGACCCTATGGACCACATCACGCCAGGCCCCCCTGTCTTCCGTTGTGCTCAATTTCACGTTCGTTGCCTCGATGACACTGTCTAACCATCTCATCCTTTGCCGTCCCCGTCTTCTTTGGCTTTCAATCTTTCCCAGCATCAGGGTCTTCTCCAGTGAGTGCTCCCTTCTCCTCTGGTGGCCAAAGTATTTGAGCTTCAGTTTCATCATCTGGCCTTCCAGGGAACAGTCAGGGTTGGTTTCTTTTAGGATGGACTGATTGGATCTCCTTGCAGTCCAAGGGACGCTCAGGAGTCTTCTCCAGCACCATAGTTCAAAAGAATCTATTCTTCGGCGCTCAGCCTTCCTTATAGTCCAACTCTCGCAGCCATACATGACTACTGGGAATACCATTGCTTTGACCATACGGGGTTTCGTTGGCAGGGTGATGTCTCTACTTTTTATTATGCTGTCTAGGTTTGCCATCGCTTTCCTCCCAAGGAGCAGGCATCTTTTAATTTCATGGCTGCAGTCACCGTCTGCGGTGATCTGGGATCCCAGGAACGTGAAGTTTGCCTGGCTCCTGAGAGCTGACAAGATTGGGCTAGCCTGGGCCATCCAGGTCAGAGCGGATTCTAGCTTTGGGGAAATGTCTGATTTTCCTGAAACATCCTTACGAGGCCATGCCCCGTGATAACAACCACAAATGCAAGGAGTAGCATGTGATAAATCTTTAAATTGTCAACAGTGTATTTTTGGATAGGGGAGAGCACAAGAGGTTGATGCTCAGAACTTCTGCACTTCCATCGCTTTCTAAAGCATCCATTTCTGCACTGTTTTATTCTATAACCCAGGAGATAGGGGTATTTTTCCTCCTATGGATTTAGGTTGTCAGTAACCACAATGACTTCAAAATGAGCTAGTTTGGTGTAGTGGTTAGGAGTGTGGACTCTAATCTGGGAGAACCAGGTCTGGTTTCCCACTCCTCCACATGCAGCTGCAGGTGTGACCTTGGGTCAGTCACAAGTTTTCTTAGAGCTGTTCTCTTAGGAGCAGTTCTCAAAAGAGCTCTCTCAGCCCCACCTACCTCACAGGGTGTCTGTTGTGGGGAGGGGAAGGGAAAGGAGTTTGTGAGCCGCTCTGAGACTCCTTCGGGTAGTGAAGAGCAGGGTATAGATCCAATCTCTTCTTCTTTTACCTCACAGGGTGTCTGTTGTGGGGAGTGGAAGGGAGAGGAGTTTGTGAGCCGCTCTGAGACTCCTTTGGGTAGTGACGGGCGGGGTATAAATCCAATCTCTTCTTCTTCTTCTACCTCACAGGGTGTCTGTTGTGGGGAGGGGAAGGGGAAGGAGCTTGTAAGCCGCTCTGAGACCCCCTTTGGGTAGTGAACGGCGGGGTATAAATCCAATCTCCTCTTCTCTCTCTTTTCTCTTCTAAGAGTTCTACAAAATTTTAATGTCAACTTTTATCAGGATAAAAGCACAAACCTGAAACTGATTTTTGTACCCTGCCAGCTGATGAGTGGTGGAACTACCTGGTCAAAGGGCAATCATTTAGACAGTGCAACAAACTGCAGCTGAAATGAAAACTTCATCCTCAAGAGCTCTGTGGAGAGATCATAGGCATCAGTGGTGTCTGAATGCAACCTTAGCTGTGCTTCGAAAAGGCTTTAAAGATGTCGGCCTCTGCAACACCTTGCCCAACTTAGAAGTTATTTACTTATTTATTTAGATACTTACACCCTTCTTTTCTCCCCAGGGGCGACTCAAACCAGCTTACAGCACTCCTCTTCTCCTTTGTAATGCTTGCCACAACAACCCTGTGAGGTACGTTAGGCTGAGAGGGCATGACTGGCCCATGGTCACCAAGTCAGCTTCCATGGCAAAGTGGGGATTCGAACCCGAGTTTCCCAGACCTTAGTTTGGCACTCTAGCCCAAGAGCAGTGAATTGTGTCCACAACTATGGCACTAGAGATCATGGCTATGTCACGTCTGAAATGTAAGAGGCAGGGGTCATTTCGTAGAAAAAGAGCTAGGGGGACTAATTAGCACAACTCATTAGCATATGCCATACCCCTGACATCACCGGAAGTGTGTCATAAGGCACACACACCCCACCCCCAACAGTCCCGGCCGGCGGGAGTGCAAGGAAGCCCCGCGAAGGCCCTCCCTGGCCCCAGACAGGCAGGGGTGGGGACAGGTGGGGAGGAAGCAACTTACCCTCCCTCTTCTCCTGCCTCCTCCTGGCTGAATGAGGGCCGGAAGCGGGGCGGCCAGAAGCGGGGGGCGGGGCTTCATCATGTGCCCCGCCCCCCGTACCTCACCCGGGGGAACTGCGATCCCCCCCGAAATGACCTCTGGTAAGAGGTGCCTGAAATCATTCCAATGGACAAATCCAATTAGAACCTTGAAAACATACACGTACGTCTTAAGGTAAAAGTAAAAGTTTCCCTTGCTTGAAAGCCAGTCAAATCAAACTCTAGGGATGTGGTGCTCATCTCCGTTTCCAAGCCGAAGAGCCAGCACTGTCCAGAGATGTTTCCTTGGTCATGTGGCCGGCATGTCAAGACTGCAGTCATGGATAAAAAGGGGTTTAGCAAGAGAAAGAACCAGAGCGTGGATTAGGCAGCGTTCTTCGACCAAAACGATTTTTCTGCCTTTTGCTGGAGACGCATGTGAGTCTGATTGAGGTTTGCAAATCCCAGTCATATATTCCTCGAGGCTGCAGTTCCTCTCTTGCAGCTAGCGGAACTACACCAACTGTCTTCCATCACACGGTCTGGAAATGGTGAGCCGATCAGCACTGAATGAACAATATTGCTTCTTGAAAAAGAATAAGCATTCTTGAAGACCTGTCCAAAGTCATTCGACAAGCAGCTTTCTTCCTCCTTTTTCACCTAATCCCATCTGTGTTGGCGATTCAGAAAATCCTCTAGTTAGCCTCTTTATGCCATCTTGTGCCAGAACAGAGAATTGCAGGGAAGTGTGCAGAAATATAAGAAGAGCAGACATTGGATTTATACCCCGCCCTTCACTACCCAAAGGAGTCTCAGAGGGTCTTACAAACTCCTTCCCCTCCCCACAACAGACACCCTGTGAGGAAGAAGAAGAAGAAGAAGAAGAGATTGGATTTATACCCGGCCCTTCACTACCCAAAGGTGTCTCAGAGCGGCTCACAAACTCCTTTCCCTTCCCCTCCCCACAACAGACCCCCTGTGAGGTAAAAGAAGAAGAAGAAGAAGAGGAGATTGGATTGATACCCCACCCTTCACTGCCCAAAGGAGTCTCAGAGCGGCTTACAAACTCCTTTTTTTTTCCCCTCCCCACAACAGACACCCTGTGAAGTCGGTAGGGCTGAGAGAGCTCTGACAGAAACGGCTCTTTTTTCGAGAACAGCTCTGATAGAACTATGGCTTGCCCAAGGTCATTCAGCAGGTGCAAGTGGAGGAGTGGGGAATCAAACCCGGTTCTCCCAGATTACATAAAATCTAGATTCAGGTGGGCAGCTGTGTTAGTCTGCAGCAGCAGAACAAAGTTTGAGTCCAGTGGCACCTTTAAAACCAACAAAGTTTTATTCTGGGTGTAAGCGTTCGTGTGCATGCACACTTCTTCAAATACATTGGAATAGACTTCCTCAAGCCTTACATATAGGTGTGGGGGGGTTAGTAACCAGGAAGGGCTAGTTAGAGTCAAGATGCATAAGTAACTCGGCAATAAGTACAGCTTAGATTGGACTGAAGCAGTTGTTAAGACCTGCGAACGGCAGCAAATTAACATACAGATTCCAGAGTTAACAAACAGATATGAGAACCAAGTCTGAGTTCAGTGGCACTTATATAACACTTGAAGAAATCTGTTTCAATGTACCTGAAGAAGTGTGCATCTACACATGCTAAATATCTCAGCTCTCGCTTATGCCCAGAATTGAACTTTGTTGGTCTCGGAGGTGCCACTGGACTCTGTTAACTTTTATTATCTGTATGCTAATTTGCTGCCATTCACAGGTCTTAACAACTGCTTCAGTCCAATCTCAGCTGTACTTATTGCCCAGTTACTTATCTATCTTGACTCTAACTAGCCCTTCCTGGCAACTAACCCCCCCACCCCCCCATCCTCTCTCTACCTATATGTAAGGCTTAAGGAAACCTGTTTCAGTGTCTTTGAAGATGTGTGCACAAAAGCTTATACCCAGAATCAAACTTTGTTGGTATTAAAGGTGCCACTGAACTCAAACAGAAGCATTGTGTCCAGATCACAGGAGGTGGTAGTCCCGCTCTATTCTACTGTGGTCAGGCCTCACCTGGAGTACTGCGTCCAGTTTTGGGCACCACATTTTAGGAAGGATGTTGACAAGCTCGAGCGTGTCCAGAAGAGGGCAACCGGGATGGCGAGAGGGTTGGAATCCAAGTCTTACGAGGAAAGGCTGAAAGAGTTGGGTCTGTTTAGCCTGGGAAAGAGAAGGCTTAGAGGGGACATGATTGCAGTCTTCAGATATCCGAAGGGCTGTCATGTAGACGATGGAGCAGATCTATTCTCTCTTGCTCCGGATTGCAAGACTAGAACTAATGGGTGGAAATGACAAGGGAGTCAATACCGGCTAAATATCAGCAGAAACTTCCTAACTGAAAGAGTGATTGAGCAGTGGAACAGACTGCCTCGGGAGGTGGTGGATGCTCCTTCGCTGGACATTTTCAAGCAGAGGCTGGACGACCATCTTTCGGGTATGTTGTAGGGCTATCTTTCAGCTATGCTCCTGCAGAGTGCAGGGGGTTGGACTAGATGACCTGCAAGG
>NW_015171560.1:78986-83244 GCF_001447785.1 Gekko japonicus | reverse complement strand
AGAGAGATCTTGGAGTTGTAGTAGATAACTCACTGAAAATGTCGAGACATTGTGTGACTGCAATAAAAAAGGCCAATGCTATGCTGGGGATTATTAGGAAGGGTATTGAAAACAGATCAGCCAATATCATAATGCCCCTATATAAATCATTTGGAATACTGTGTGCAGTTCTGGTCACCACTTTAAAAAGGATATTATAGCTTTGGAAAAAGTGCAGAAAAGGGCAACTCGAATGATAAAAGGGTTGGAACACTTTCCCTATGAGGAAAGGTTAAAGCGCTTAGGGCTCTTTAGCTTGGAGAAACGACGACTGAGGGGAGACATGATTGAGGTTTATAAGATTATGCATGGGATAGAGCAGGTAGAGAAAGAGGTACTTTTCTCCCTTTCTCACAATGCAAGAACTCGTGGGCACTCCATGAAATTGCTGAGCGGTCGGGTTAGAATGGATAAAAGGAAGTCCTTCTTCACCCAAAGAGTGATTCACACATGGAATTCACTGCCACCGGAGGTGGCGGCGGCTACAAGCCTGGACGGCTTCAAAAGGGAATTAGATAAGCATATGGAGCAGAGGTCCATCAGTGGCTATTAGCCACAAGGTATAGATAGGGGCTCTGGGGCAAGGGATGCTCTGTCTTCTTGGTGCTTGGGGGGGGGGGCAACAGTGGGAGGGCTTCTAATGTCCTGGCCCCACTGGTGGACCTCCTGATGGCACCTGGTATTTCTGGCCACTGTGTGACACCGAGTGTTGGACTGGATGGGCCTTTGGCCTGATCCAACATTGGCGTCTCTTATGTTCTTATGTCCCTTCCAACGCTAACATTCTATGATTCAGTGATAAGATCTCCTAGGCACTGGGATTTCCCCATTTTCACCCCGGACAAACTTCCTTTTCCCTGCCCTGCCGACATGAAGTACTTCTTCATTCAAAGAGTAACTAACACAGCCCGTGCGGCCCAGTGTTTAGTCAGACTGGAAGCTGGGAGACCTGGGTTCGAATTTCCATTCTGCCACTGAAGCTCGCTGGGTGGCCTTGGGCCTGACCTACCTCACAGGGTTGTCAGTTGGATTAAAATGGAGGGGGGAGGTGATGCATGTCACCCTGAGCTGCATGGAAGAAGTTCGGGATAAAACTGTATGAAACAAAACAGTAAACGTGTGGAACACCACCACAGGGTATAGTTACTTCGGGGGTGGGCTGTCAGCCAGCCATATATAGATGGTGGTAGAAAGTGCCATCAGCTCTGGCAAGCCCGTAAGGTTTTCCAGGCAAGAGATGAGCAGAGGTGGTCTGCCATTGCCTGCCTCTGCGTAGCAACCCTGGACTTCTTGGCAGTCTCCCACCCAAGTACTAACCGAGGCCGACCCTGCTTAGCTTCCAAGATCTGATGAGATCAGGCTAGCCTGGGCCATCCAAAATCAGAGTGCAGCCACTACTTGTAAAAAAGGTAAAGGTTCCCTTGCTCGAAAGCCAGTTGAATCTGACTCTAGGGTTGCGGTGCTCATCTCCGTTTCAAAGCTGAAGAGCCAGCGCTGTCCGAAGACATTTCCGTGGTCATGTGGCCGGCATGACTAAGCACCAAGGCGCACGGAACGCTGTTACCTTCCCACTGAAGTGGTCCCTATTTATCTACTTGCAATTTCTTGCTTTCGAACCACTAGGTTGGCAGGAGCTGGAACTAGAGACGGGAGCTCACTCCGTCATGCGGCACACTCGGGTCTCGAACTGCGGAACTACCGACCTTCCACAGCCTGCAATTCAGCTTCAAAAGGGGATTAAACAGGTTCATGGCTAAATGGAACCTCCATGTTCAGAGGCAGTTACCCTCTGAAAATCAGTGCTGGGAGACAACACTGGAGGAGACTTTGGCCCTCCATGCCCTGTATGTGGACTTGGATGCTGGACTATAAAACAGGATTAAAATGGAGGGCTGAGAGAGTTGGATGGGCTATTGGTCTGTTCTTACATTCTAATTTTGTTCCCCTTTTGCAGAAAAGACAATGTCTATAATTGCTTAGCTAGCTTCCCGTCACCGTTGACGCTTAACTCTCAGCTGGTTCTTTGCTTTGCTTCTCTCTTTTGCTTCTGGTGCATCAAATCTGCTTGTGCAGCACATAAACGTGCATTGCTCCGAAAAGAAGAGAGAGAGAGAGAGAGAGAGAGATCCCCTTCAGTCTTGTGATCTGCTCTTCCAAAAGGGGCTTCTTTACTTTTCACGTGGGTCAGTGTCCTTTCTGGCTGCGAACAAATTCAGGATACATTTCCAAGACAGACAACCTCAGACCAAAAGTTCTGTTAGTGTGCAAGTTGTTTTTTCTAGAATTTCAATACACACACACACACACACACACGAACAAGCAGTGGACCCACAAGCACTTGCAGGGGGGGGACCTGAGTTCCCCATATCCCCCTCCCCACATTGTTTCCTTTTTCCCTCCTCCTGGTAACTCCCATATCCTCACCTTTCCCTGCTTCCTTCTCTCCTTCCCACCCACCCCAACCAGCCTTTTATCTGCCTCCATCTTCAGTGATGATTATTTTTTTAAAAATTTTTTAATTCATTCAATTTATACCCCGCCCTCCCCACAAGCAGGCTCAGGGTGGCTTACACTGGTCGATACAAAGAACCCAGAAAATCTACAGCAACTAATAATACAAAGAACAATTAAAATCACGTAAAACCCTCTAAAAACAGTTCAATCATAAATAAATCCTGAATTCATAACGTGCTGACAATAGGTTTTTTTAAAACAATCTTTATTAGGATATAATAATAAGTAAAATTATAAGTCATATAACAAACTATCTCATATCCTTTTATCCAAATATCCCTTCTGACTTCCCACAGTGCTCAAACTTCTAATACATTCTTGAATTTCTCCCCTTTAATATTGTATAGTTCTTTCAGGTAACGTATCTTTTTATCTGTTGATCTATGTATGTTTAAATTTAGTCTAAATGTCCTTCCATCTTTAATAATTGTCAAAGCAAAATAAATTGTTTTTAACATCCCAGTATTTCTCCAAATAATCTTTAAAGTCTTTCCAATCTGCAAAAAAGTCTTCTGCTTCTTGATTTTTAAGCTTTCTTGTCATTTTGTCAATTTCAACCATAAAAAGTAACTTTTTTAACCACTCCCAATAGTTGATTAGCTATTTAAGAATGCCCACAAAGGTCTCACAATCATTCTGCTCATGCTGTTCCTCATACAAGGGCGGCGCAGGCTAGGTGTCGAAGCCAAGGGCCAAGACTCTGTAATTAAAGTTGTTCGTATAGTGGTTGGTATAGTGAAGGCCTGGTGGAAGAGCTCCCTCTTGCAGGCCCTACGGAACTGTATTATTATTTATTTACTTCATTTATACCCCATCTTTCTTCACCATGGGGATCCAAAGTAGCTTACCTCATTCTTTTCTCCATTTTAACCTCACTTTTTTAATGAAATAATTTTTATTATTGTCCAACACATAACACCAACACACAAAAACAAACAAAACAGATAAAACATTAATCAGGAGTATATTCCATCGATTGTGCTTAAGGTTTCCTTTTTATACAGCAGTAATTTTGCACCTATTCGGTTACTTTTTATACACACATACACTAACTGTAATTTTCATTTCTATTATTATTTTTTTTCTGTTTGTACTTTCTAATGGTTATAACATGAGTCACTTAAGATACCACTCAATCCATTTGTAGAGTCTTGACCATGTTTTCTCAAAAATGTCTTATCTCTTGCTGTGCAAAGTTAATTTGTCCATCTCAGCCGTTTCTAAGTTTATAGATTATTTCTTCTTTTGATGGCATTTCTTCTTTTCTCCAATATTTAGTGTACAAGATTCTAGCAGTGGTTACCACATGTATGATCATGTAAACATCTCGTTTTTTATAACTCCCTAGTATTATATTCAATAAAAACAATTCTGGTACAAAAGGTATATTTGTTTCTAGTATTTTTTGTAACATCTCACGTATCCAGACCCAATACTTTTTACTTTTATCCCATGTCCACCATATATGGAAAAAGGGCCCTCTATTTTATCCTCACAACAACTCTATGAGGTAAGTTGGGCTGATAGTATGTAATTGGCCCAAGGTTCACTCAGTGAGCTTCCATGGCAGAGTGGTGATAATTCAAACCTGGGTCGCTAGGGCTGCGAGGTCCCTTTAATTCACCCGCAGGGGGTGGGGGGATGCATCAACAGAGGCATAACATCCAAGTCACAAGATACTATAGTCCCCCTGTACACTGCTGAA
>NW_015171560.1:64642-78490 GCF_001447785.1 Gekko japonicus | reverse complement strand
GGGAGTTCTGTGTGCAGTTCTGGGGGCCTCACTTCAAAAAGGATGTGGACAGAACAGAGCAGGTGCAGATGAGGATGATCAGGGGCCTGGAGACCAAGCCCTACAAGGAAAGGCTGAGGGACTTGGGAATGTGACCGGGGCCTAGGATTTTCTTATGATTTGAAGGAATTTGTTTAAAGGAAGGGAAGGATAAAAGGAAGTCCTTCACCCAAAGAGTGGTTAACACATGGAATTCACTGCCACAGGAAGTGGTGACGGCTACAAGCATGGATGGCTTCAAAAGGGAATTAGATAAGCATATGGAGCAGAGGTCCATCAGTGGCTATTAGCCACAAGGTATAGATAGGGGCTCTGGGGCAAGTGATGCTCTGTCTTCTTGGTGCTGGGGGGGGGGGTCAACAGTGGGAGGGCTTCTAATGTCCTGGCCCCACTGGTGGACCTCCTGATGGCACTGGTATTTCTGGCCACTGTGTGACACAGAGTGTTGGACTGGATGGGCCTTTGGCCTGATCCAACATTGGCGTCTGTTCTTATGTTCTTATGACTTCAAGAGGGTACTGGAGAAGCATATGGAGCAGAGGTCCATCAGTGGCTGTTAGCCACAAGGTCTAGATAGGAACTCTCAGTCTGGGGCAAGTGATGCTCTGTCTTCTTGGTGCTGGGGGGGGGGGTCAACAGTGGGAGGGCTTCTAATGTCCTGGCCCCACTGGTGGACCTCCTGATGGCACTGGTATTTCTGGCCACTGTGTGACACAGAGTGTTGGACTGGATGGGCCACTGGCCTGATCCAACATTGGCTTCTCTTATGTTCTTATACAAAACAACATGTATTTATTACAAAGTAAATCTTTTAAAAAGTTATTGGCCCTGGTGATAGCCTCAGTTAAGAATCAAATTGTATAGGGACCAGTGTTCCCTCTAAGCTGAGTTAGTGTGAGCTAGCTCACAGTTTTTTAGCCTCCGGCTCACACATTTTTGTCTTAGCTCAGGAAGGAGGGCTCCAGAGCAAACTAATTGATGCAGTAGCCAAATCGCTCGCTCACAACTTTAATGCTAGTAGCTCACAAAGTAGAATTTTTGCTCACAAGACTCCATACCTTAGAGGGAACATTGAATTAGGGACAACTCAAAATAACCATTATTGACCCTGACTATAATGTATATTTTTGTATATCTGTCAACATTCCATGTTTTTAACTTGACTAAGAGGATTATTGCGCCTATACACTCAGATCTTTTTTAATCTACAGAGATCGGTTCTTCTGCCGAAAACGGCTGCTTCATAGAGTGAATTCTATGACATTCTGCCCTCTCACAGCCCATCCTTTTCCTACACCCAGTACAGTGTAGTGGTTAGGAGCAGGGACTCTAATCTGGGAGAACCGGGTTTGATTTCCCACTCCTCCACATGTAGCTGCTGGAGGGACCTTGGGCCAGTCACAAGTTCTCTCAGAGCTGTTGCCTCAAGGGCAGTTTCTCTCAGAGCTCTCTGAGGTATAAATCCAATCTCTTCTTCTAAACCCCACTCCCTCCCCCGGCTCCATCTACGAGTCTCCAGGAATTTCCCAAGCCAGAGTTGCCTACCCCGTGGGTATGCAGAGTCTTCCTTTTGGGGGGGGGAGTAGTGGTGTAATGATGAAGTTTAGGAGGAATCCACCAGTTCACCTCAACCATTCCCTCTAAATTAACAGTTTTCATGAGAAGCGCAGCCAAGTTTTAATCCTTGGATGTTTTTATAGCTATTAGATTCAGGTGGGCAGCCTGCAGGTCCGAAGCAACAGAACGAAGTCTGAGTCCGATGGCACCTTTAAGACCAACAAAAGCTTTATTCTGAGTGTAATTCTGGGTTTTATAGTTATTAGTACATTCATTAAAAAAAACAATAGTGCATTCATGCGATACAAAAATCTGTGACCGCTGACAATGACATCTCCCTTATAAATAAAAGCCGAATGGTGGTGGCACTTCTCTATAACATTCCACACGCTCCAGAATTGGTTGGCGCCCTGGTGTGTCACTCAGAATCTGTCCCTATCCACTGGCTGCATTGCTTGAGTCTCGCCTCCAACATTCTAAACAGTTTACTGCTCCTCTCCCCTCCACAGCCAGTCAGAACACAGAGGTTATTTGCATATGCAGCCTCATTGGCCTTTGCCTCGGAACACAGAGGTCGTTTGCATATGCGACTTGATTGGCTTTTGCCTCTAACATTCTAAACAGTTTGCTGTTCTGAGGTAAAATGTGTCCAATCTCCGCTGGAGATCACTCAGAATTACAACTGCTTTCCAGACGGCAGAGATCAGTTCCCCTGGAGAAAATGGTGGGCTTTGTATCCTTATAAGCTGCTGGGGTGGCCCCCATATGACAGCCAATGTGACGTGGCAGTCAGGGCTTCAGAGCACGGGAGAGGCTGCAGGTGTGTGGGGGGGTGGAAAGCTGAAGAGTGAGGGGGAAATAAAGGTAGGTTGATGATTGGCTGGGAAGGAGATAGGGTTGCCAACTCCAGGTGGGAAATTCCTGGAGATGTGAGGGATGGAGCCTGGAGAGGGTGAGGCTTCAGGAGGCGTGGGACCTCGGACAGGTACAAAGCCGTAGACTCCACCCTCCAAACCAACTAGTCCCTTCTGGGGAACCATCGTTGCCAATCTCCAGGTGAGGGCTGGAGATCAGGGTTCCCTCTAAACTGAGTTAGTGTGAGCTAGCTCATAGTTTTTTAGCCTCCGGCTCACACATTTTTGTCTTGGCTCAGGAAGGATGGCTCCAGAGCAAACTGATTCATGCAGCAGCCAAATCGCTCGCTCACAACCTGAATGCCAGGAGCTCACAAAGTAGAACTTTTGCTCACAAGACTTCACGGCTTAGAGGAAACATTGCTGGAGATCCCTCAAAATTACAACTGTTCTTTAGGTAGCAGAGATCAGTTTCTCTGGAGAAAATGGTGGACTCAATGTCATTACACCCTGCTGAGGTTGCCACAGCAAATTGACACTGAGTGTCCAAGGCCGGGGCACCCGCCCAGAGCCTCTTTCTAGAGGCCGTTGTATTTATTTCCAAAACGGGCCTTTTTCCTAGTCTTAATATATTTGGTTTTGCATTGTGCCTGGCATGATCTGGTCCATGGGGTCGCAAAGAGTCGGACTCGACTGTGCAACTGAACAACAAAATTGTGTGCACAGGCTTGTTTGGTGGTTGAAAACCTCCAGGTGCGGCCTGGCGTTCTCCTAGAATTACAACTGATCTCCAGTCTACAGAGAGGAGGCTGAAGTTGGTTCCTTATTCGCTCTTCCTTGTTCATTCCTTATTTGTTACGTATTCGTGTAGTCATTCAGAAACGCTAAGGAGAGTGAGTTGGAAAGCTCTGAACCCCAAAATAAGGTCTGGACCACAACATATCATATACCCCCACATTCACAGGACTCTCCCCTTCGAGGGGACATATGCTGTATCCTGGTCCAAAGCACGGTTCTGGTGCCAACTGCTTCAAAGTGCAGTGCCCCTAGGACAATCACACAAGCAGACACTGGGGCCAGGCTGCACCCCCCCCAAATATTTGGACCACCCCAAACGACACATCCCCATGCTCTCGAAGGGGAGAGTCTTTTGAATGTGGGGGTATATGGATGTGGTGGTCCAGACCGTATTTTGGGGTTCAGAGCTTTCCAACTCACTCTCCTTAGTGTTTCTGAATGACTACATGAATAAGGAAGAGTGAATAAAGAACCAACTTCAGCCTCCTTCTACAGAGGGCAATTCTCCTGCAGGAAATGGCTGCTGTATCGAGGCCAGACTTTATAGGATATCATTGATTCTAGGCGAACTCCCTTCTCAAATTCTCCCTTTTGCAGGCTCTGTCCCCAGTCTCCACCAACTTCCCAGGCTGGGGACCGCGGCAACCCCAGCAAGGGGAAGTCCTGCCCCGAGGACTCCCAACACCGCCCTATTTGCGTTTCACCTCCCTCTCTCCCCAACCCTGAAATGCTGCAATCCTCTGCTTATCTGGAAAGGAAGCCTTCCGGGGGAATTCCTGTTTGCTCAGAACGCACACTGCGCCGGGCTGCAAAGAGGAGCTGTCACAGGGTTGCTCTAAGCTGAGTTAGTGTGAGCCAGCTCACGGTTTTTTAGCCTCCAGCTCACACATTTTTCTCTTAGATCAGGAAGGAGGGCTCCAGAGCAAAATAACTGATGCAGGAACCAAATGGCTCGCTCACAACTGTAATGCCAGTAGCTCACAAAGTAGAATTTTTGCTCATAAGACTCCACAGCTTAGAGGGAGCCTTGGTTGCAACCTCTAAGTTCCCGCTAAACTGTTCCCTCTAAGCTGAGTTAGTGTGAGCCAGCTCACAGTTCTTATTGGCTGATACTTATGAGCCTGTCTCACGCAGTGTTGCTAAATATTGTTACCTGGTAATTAAAAAGCGCAGAATGTACTGTAACTCTTAATGACGAATTGACTGGTTTGGTATTTTAGTACTTAAGGCTGCAAGGATTCTATGTTGTAGATTCGGTGTTGTGCTATTTTGGTTTATTTTGCTGGTCTTATAACTGTTTTTAATAAACTTGACTTGACTTGACCTAGCCTCTGGCTCACACATATTTGTCTGAGCTCAGGAAGGATGACTCCAGAGCAGACTCATTTATGCAGTAGCCAAAGAGGTCACTCACAACTTTAATGCCAGTAGCTCACAAAGTAGAATTTTTGCTCAGAAGACTCCACAGCTTAGAGGGAGCCTTGGTTGCACAACCCTGTTTGCAGACCAATTAGACCTCGGGCCCTGTCCTAAAGCTTCCAGTCACGCGCTAAAAAAAAGAGTCTCGCCAGGCAAACCCCCTGAAGCTAACTCGGCCGAGAGAAATATGCGTTCTACAACCCAGCACTTCCTCTGTGTCTGCGAGTCTGTTGATTGGCAACGCAACCATCCAAACGGATTGGTCGAATTTCCCCGAGTCGAAGACAAACGACCATTGGGAAGCGGGCACGGCGAGGGGCGAGGGGCGGGATTAGAACGTTCCCCGGGAGTGCGCGCGCCGCCGGAGGTTCCCGGGCAGCTGGATCTTGCAACTTTTGTCCTTGCAAAAATCGCGTTTCCCTGTAATCGGGGTTTTCTGCCGCTCTGGGCGCTTGGCGAGCAGGTAAAGAGAAGTGCTGGGAAAAGACTTTTATCAGAAAAGCCTTGTCTAGGGGCTGGATTCCGGTCCTTGGTTCACCCCGCCTGGCCGGGGGGGGGGGGGGGGAATCCCTTTCTTTGCATCACCCGCTCCATATTAGGCGCAGTTGTTGGCTGGATTCAGCAACTCGGGTGCAAGGGAGATGCTTTCGATTTCGTCGTCTCTAGGGTTTTGAGCGTGCTGGAATAAAAAGGGGAAAGGGTTGGGGGGAGAATCAATTTATTAGCTCCAGGCCTCTTCCCGCACGAGCTTGCAGATTGGCCCGCGTTGCCCCCAAAGTGAGGCTAAAGCGTCGTTAAGAACGAAGATAACGAGGTTTGGAGGGGTTAGAGGGGTTGTCTTCCTTTCAGAATATTTACCAAGTAAGCGATTTCCTTATTAAAACTTGCTGGGGATGGGTCGGGCACGAAAAGTTCAGTTCAGGAACCTCAGCTGCTGGAGCAGACGGTTAAATCCAGCGAGCTATTCCTAACGGAGGAGATCGAGTCGTCGTTGCAACGTGTCGGTTCCTTCTGCATATTAGGGGAAAGACTGGGCAAAGAAAACGAGATTTCGTTTTGATTTCGCTTCCCGGTCGGGAGAGCCGTCGCGTGCGTGGCTCTGCCTTTCCGGAACTGCTGGCTCCAGAGAAGGCTTTCCTGGCGCACCTTTTCCAGACGGTCGGTCCAGAACGCAGGGGGAAATAGGAACAATATCAATATACTTATTCAGGTGGGTAGCCGTGTTGATCTGAAGCAACGGAACAAAATTCGAGTCCAGTGGCACCTTTAAGACCAACAAAGTTTAATCCTGGACAGGGGTGGATTAACCATGAAGCAGACGAAGCACGTGCTTAGGGCACCCGGGCCAAAGGGGGCAACACAAAGTTGGGGAAAGGGTGAAAAGCTTAGTTTGTATAGTATATTGTGTTATCCTATGAATACATTTTTGTATTGCTGCAACCTGCATTGTATATCTGGTCAGACAGGTCAACAACTAACGTGGACTGGGGGTCAGTGTGGAAAGGAGGGGGGGCACCAAAATTGGTCAGTGCTTCTGGAACCGGTGAGCCTTAATCCGCCCCTGATCCTGGATATAAGCTTTCCTGAACTCAAACTGTTCTAATATATTTATTGGTTTGCTTTATATTTATGGTGCTCCTTTCTACTAGTGTGTGAGGTAGAGCAGGGGTCACCGGTGAAATGGGGGGGAAGCTGTGAATCCCCTGCATTGTGCAGAGAGTTGGACTAGATGACCCTTGGGGTGCCTTCCAACTCTATGTTTCTAATAAGCAGAGAATTAGCATTACAGAATATCAGACAAGATGCGCAGTGTGGATCGCGGGAGATCCTGGCTTCTTCCTTCAACTCGTGCTCCTGTCTATGGTTATTATCGTAGGATCACAAGACTGTGTATGTGAATCCGTCCCACTTTATTTTATTAATTAAAATATTTATACCCTACGGCTTCTCCTCACAACTACCCTGAGGAGAAGAAGATGAGATTGGATTTATGCCCCGCCCTTCACTACCCAAAGGAGTCTCAGAGCAGCTTACAAATGCCTTTCCCTCCCCACAACAGACACCCTGTGAGGTAGGTGGGGCTGAGAGAGTTCTTTCGAGGACTGATCTTGAGAGTGCAACTCTGAGAGAACTTGCGACTGACCCAAGGTCGCACCAGCAGCCGCAAGTGGAGGAGTGGGGAATCAAACCCGGTTCTCCCAGATTAGAGTCCGCGCACTTAACCACTACACCAAAGAGGTAGGTAAGGTTGAGAGGTGGTGCTCTGCACAGAATTGTCCCCCGAACTTATAAAATGCAATTCCTGTGCAGAGTTATCCTGTTCCAAATCGGTTGATTTCAGAGGGCTTGGACCGAAATAACTCTGCATAGGATGTCACTTCTAGTCTGGTGCTTGTTATTTGAAATCCAGTGCTGTATTTGTTATGCCAGATTGGTAGGCAGGGTTGCCAACTCTGGGTTGGGTAATTCCTGGAGAGTTGGAGGTGGTGTCTGGGAAGAGCAGGGTTTGTGGTGGGGAGAGACTTTAGTGGCTTATAATGCCATGGAGTCCACTTTCTCCAGGGGCACTGCTCTCTATGGTCTGGAGATCAGCTGGAATTCTGGGGGTTTCTCCAGGCCCCGCCTGGAGGTTGGCCACCCCAGCAAGGAGATGTATACGGGGCTACCCTCTGCACATCCGTTTTTCACTGAATCGTCATGTGATTGTATACATGTTGCAGGCACCTATTGGTTAGTGATTGTGCCGTCATCAGCTACAAACAGTATGCACCTTATTTGCATAAATATGTAAACCAGGGGTGTCGAACTTATTTGTTATGCGGGCCGCATCTGACATAAATGAGACCTTGTCGGGCCGGGCCATGTGTGTTATAAAATGTAATGCCAGGTAGCAGAGATATAAACTTGATAAAGGACACAAACACAAAGGGTTTACTTAAAATAAAAACATGCTTAAAACATTACCACTCTTGCAATATTTTGTTTATTTAACAGTGTCTGATAACTGACACCTCTTGCTCTGAATTATTGCATCAAAATGTCTGTGCTGTTGCAATTTTTGAGTGCGCTGTTCAGGTGTGTATCCATAAGCTGCAAACCTATGATGATGCAGCAGCAGCAGAACTGGAAGAAGCAGAAGACAGCCCGTTCCACTGCGGGCCTGACAGAAGCCCTCCGGGGTGGGTGGGTCTGATCCGGCCCCAGGGCCGCATGTTTGACACCCTGGTGTAAACTATCTACATATTTGTATTGTTTTCTGTAGAGGATGGGTACTCCCATCCAATGTTCCCTCTAAGCTGTGGAGTCTTGTGAGCAAAAATTCTACTTTGTGAGCTACTGGAATTAAAGTTCTGAGCGGGCGATTTGGCTACTGCTTAAATTAGTTTGCTCTGGAGCCGTCCTTCCTGAGCGAAGACAAAAATGTGTGAGCCGGAGGGTAAAATACTGTGAGCTAGCTCACACTAACTCAGCTTAGAGGGAGCACTGCTCCCATCTTATATCATGTAGTGACAGGAAAGGTGATTCACCTCTTATTGGTAAGGGCTTGCATTGTAATGGTTTACAGTTTCGTCAACGTATTATTTATGCCCTAGTAACTCTGTCATTGACGTTCAAATGGTATGAAACGCAGGCTGGATTGTGCCTGTTAATTAGTGAGCAGGGCCTTCTGCCAGGGGCCAACCTGCAGCTGGGCAAAAATCAACAACTACCTGTACAAGTGCCTTCTCTGTTGCCCCTGTCTCCCTGAGGAGGTCAGGAAGGCTCCCAATCTCCTTGACTTTTTGCAAATGATGCAAAACTGAATTATTCGAGAGGGCTATTCTAACCAGGCAATAGGGTCATTTGGGGAGGGGTGGCCGCCACTAAGTCACAGCTGAATTATGGTGACCCCGTATGGCAGGGTGTCAAACTTAAGGCCCGGGGGCCAGACGTGGCCCATTCAGGGCTGTTATGCGGCCCACGAGCAACTCGTGCATGGGAGGGAACAGGCGACTGCTCGGGGGAAGTGGGGGGAGCCGCTCCGATTGTGGCTTCAGCATGGCGGAACAGACTCGTCTGTAGCAGTCAAGCAGTGTGGGAGCAACTGCCTGGTGCTGCACTGTGTCAGGTAGCCCTGTCATAGATCTGGAATGTGGAGGGGTGCCCTCCTTTTGCTTCTCAGCTCTCTCTCACTCATCAACTGTGTGCTATCTTATGCTTGATATTGTAGATGTTCCAGCTGCAGTTTACTTGGCTGGGAAAGTTAACTGCTTTTTTGCTTTGCCCGCGCGCGCAAGATACATCCATTGGCTCATGCTTACAGGGATGTTTGATTTTACTATAAGTCAGAGGCCCTAGTACTGACGGCCATTCCTGACACAAGCTGTACACATGTTTTTTAGTACTGGACTCATCAATAAACAGTTATCTTCTTATGAAGCCCTGTGTGGTGTGACCTAAGGAGTCTGACACACTGCTGGCTCTCCAGTACGCCCATATGGGTTTTCCTTTGCACCCCCTTCACAGCCCATAGGACCTTGCAGTGAGGATACAACAAGTTGGAGCTAACCAGCTGCTGTCCTTTATGCAGTTTCTATCTCCGGTACCCGGCATTACGTTTTACGGCACGTATGGCCCGGCCAGACAAAGTGACATTTCTGTCAGATCCGGCCCTCGTAAAAAGTGGGTTCAACACCTCTGCCATAGGGTTTTTGAGGCAAGAGAGGTTCAGAGATGGCTTGCCATCGCCTGTCGCTGTCTTGCTGGTATTCTTTGGAGGTCTGCTATTCAAATGCTAGCTAGGGGTGACCCTTTTTAGCTTCCGAGATCTGATGAGATCAGTCTAGCCTGGGCTATCCAGGTCAGGGCTAGGCGATAAGGTAAAGATCTCCCTTGCTCGAAAGCCAGTCGAGTCCGACTCTAGGGTTGCGGTGCTCATCTCCGTTTCAAAGCCGAAGAGCCAGCGCTGTTCGAAGACGTTTCCGTGGTCATGTGGCCGGCATGACTAAACACCAAGGCGCACGGAACGCTGTTACCTTCCCACTGAAGCGGTACCTGTTTATCTACTTGCAATTTCTTGCTTTCGAACTGCTCGGTTGGCAGGAGCTGGAACTAGAGACGGGAGCTCACTCCGTCTACTGGCATTAAAGATATGAGCGAGCGATTTGGCTGCTGCATAAATTAGTTTGCTCTGGAACCCTTCCTGAGCGGGGACAAAACTGTGTGAGCCGGAGGCTAAGAAACTGCGAGCTGGCTCACACTAACTCAGCTTAGAGGGAACACTGCTCATGACCCCCTTTGCGAAGGCCTTGCGACCCTTTTTGGGGTCCCGACCAATGCTCTGTCTAAGCTGTGGAGTCCTGGGAGCAAAAATTCTGCTTTGTGTGCTACTGGCATTAAAGATACGAGCGAGCGATTTGGCTGCTGCATAAATTAGTTTGCTCTGGAGCCCTCCTTCCTGAGCGGGGACAAAACTGTGTGAGCCGGAGGCTAAGAAACTGCGAGCTGGCTCACACTGACTCAGCTTAGAGGGAACACTGGTTCCGACCCAGAGGTGGGGAAACGCTGCAGTACAGAACGGCCTTGCTCTTCTTGGAATCCGTCTGCCTCTCCTGGCTTAGATGCTGGTGGACCATCTGTGTTCCTGGGTCTTGCGAATGTGACCGCCAATATTGATGGGAAATACTAACTTGTGCTTTCTTCCCACTTTTCTCTCCCCTAGCCACTAAGCAAAGATGGGGTTCGCCGAGGACAAGGTGAAGAAATTCATTCAGCAGAACTATCATCTGTTCCACGACGTACCTTTGAACCAGCTGCTGGATTTTCTACCGTGCCTCACTTCGGCAGACAGGGTAACTTTCTAGAACCCGTTCCTTCCTTACTGATGCCGTGATATTTGGGGCGGGGGGGGGCGACCGAGGTGTGCGTCTGAAAGCGAGGCTCGGCAATGGAGTGGGGGGGGGGGGGGGGGGGGCGGCATCTGCCGAGGTTGCACCAGAAGTGGTGCGTGGGCTGTGGATCTGAACCTCATGATCACTGCCTTGACGTGGCGAGGGGGCTTGCGTGGTTCGATGAGGCTGTGGGCTATGCCGTGGAGGACCACCCAGGAGGGACAGGCACAGGCCACTGCGGAGAACTCAGACCAAGCGTGATCCCCTGGAGAAGGAAATGGCAACCCACTCCAGTATCTTTGCCAAGAAAACCCCATGGACAGTATCGAAAGGCTAAAAGATATGACGCCGGAAGATGAGCCCCTCAGGTCGGAAGGTGTCCAATATGTTACCGAGGAAGAGCAGAGTAACCCCAGAAAGAGTGAAGCGGCTGGGCCAAAGCCGAAAGGACGTTCAGCTGTGGATGTGTCTGATGGTGAAAGGAAAGTCCAATGCTGCCAAGAACAATAAACATATAAGAACATAAGAGACGCCAGTGTTGGATCAGGCCAAAGGCCCATCCAGTCCAACACCCTGTGTCACACAGTGGCCAGAAGTACCAGGTGCCATCAGTGCTGCATAGGAACCTGGAATATAAGATCTGTGAATCAAGGTAAGCTTGACGTGGTCAAAAATGAGATGGCAAGACTGAACATCGACATCTTGGGAATCAGTGAACTAAAGTGGACAGGAATGGGCAAATTTAACTCAGAAGACCATAATATCTACTACTGTGGCCAAGAATCCCGTAGAGAAAATGGTGTGGCCTTTATAGTCAACAAGAGAGTGGGAAAGGCAGTCATGGGGTACAGTCTCAAAAACGGCAGAATGATCTCGGTCCGAATCCAAGGCAAACCATTCGACATCACAGTAATGAATAAATTCTCTGCACGCCCATTCTCTCAGCCCATTATCACACCTGAGTGAGCACCAGGGAAGGCCGGGCCCTGGTGATTTGGTATCCATGGATCATCATCTTCTATTTCCATCTTCACTGTCACATTAGGGAGGCCTAAATCAACAGAAAAATGCAGGTGGTCAGGTTTTGTATTCCAATCAGCAGCAAATAGTCTCATAGTGAATGCTGACTAGTTTCTGGGCAAACGCCAGCGTTGACTCCTGTTCAGGATATGTGGTGTTCCTTTTTGAATTATCAAAACTAACGTTCCTTTTGTACACATCCATGGCACACAGTCGTAGCCCTTTCTTCAAATCTCCCTCTGTATTCACCCCTTTGTATATTTCTTGCCTTATCTCCCCAGTAAGTTCTTCTCTGTGACCCTCATTTCTCTATCTCTACCACCCTCACAGCATAAACCTAAGCAGAGTTAGAGCATTCAAAATCCACTGAAGTCAACAGGCCTAGAAGGGTGGAGTCACCACCTTCTTAAATGATTCTGCTTAGAGCCAGTTTGGTGCAGTGGTTAGGAGCGCGGACTCTAATCTGGGAGACCCGGGTCTGATGCTCCACTCCTCCACATGCAGCTGCTGTGGTGTGACCTTGGGTCAGTTACAAGTTCTTTCAGAGCTGTTCTCTCAAGAGCAGTTCTCCAAAGAACTCTCTCAGCCCCATCTATTTCACAGGATGTCTGTTGTGGGGAGGGGAAGGGAGATTGTAAACCGCTCTGAAGGGTGGGGTATAAATCCGGTCTCTTCCACAGTTTGGTGCAGTGGTTAAGTGTGCAGACTCTAATCTGGGAGAACCGGGTTTGATTCCCCACTCCTCCACTTGCAGCTGCTGGATGACCTTGGGCAAGCCATAGTTCTGTCAGGGCTGTTCTTGGAAGAGCAGTTCTTGAAAGAGCTCTCTCAGCCCCACCTACCTTACAGGGTGTCCCTTGTGGGGCGGGGAAGGGAAAGGAGATTGTAAGCTGCTCTGAGACTCCCTTGGGTAGCGAAGGGCAGGGTATAAATCCAATCTCTTCTTCTCCTCGTCCTCCTCCACCCCAGGCTCCCTGGTGGTTTCCTATCCAAGCACCAGCCCTGTTTAGCTTCCAAGCTCTGATGAGAATGGGGGTAGTCTGGGCTATCAGAACACCTAGGAATCAGCACAGAGCTGTCCTTGAAAGGACAGTTCTCTCAGAGCTCTCTCAGCCCCACCGACCGCAAAAGGTGTCTGTTGTGCGGAGGGGAAGGGAAAGGAGTTTGTCAGCCGCTCTGAGACTCCGAGTGAAGGGCGGGGTATAAATCCAATCTCTTCTCTTTTTGTGCACACACACACACACACCCGCCCTGTTGGTTTCTCAACTTGTGTTTGCCTGGCCCTCATTTCCGTAGCAAGAGATCAGGTGTCACACGGACAGGCGTGGGAACGTTTCGTCTGTGAGCGAATTCTTCGACCACTTGTGGGGCAGGAGCGGTTGGGTGACGCAGCTGATCGATGCTCTCGAGAAGAACAACTCTGGCCTGGCCGAGGTCATCCGAGAAGTTTACGAGGACGCGCTACTCCGTAAGTCCCTTTTTCTGGCTCTTTAAAATATGGCTGTTTTTGCCTTCGGACCCACTTGAATTTTGGACCAGGCGGTGCGATCGCTTCATCGTACCAACTGTTCTGCCATGTGCTTTATTTATTTATTTATTTATTTATTGGATTTGTATCCCGCCCTCCCCTTGGCAGGCTCAGGGCGGGGCCCAACAGTTAAACGTGCAATGCAATTAAAACCATTTTAAAACACAATGTAAAATACATAACATAACAACACATAAGTCATAGCTGCCATAAAGGTAAAGGATTCCCTTGCTCGAAAGCCAGTCGAGTCCGACTCTAGGGTTGCGGTGCTCATCTCCGTTTCAAAGCCGAAGAGCCAGCGCTGTCCGAAGACGTTTCCGTGGTCATGTGGCCGGCCTGACTAAACACCAAGGCGCACGGAACGCTGTTACCTTCCCACCGAAGTGGTACCTATTTATCTCCTTGCAATGTCTTGCTTTCTACTTGCAATGTCTTGCTTTCGAACTGCTAGGTTGGCAGGAGCTGGAACTAGAGACGGGAGCTCACTCCGTCATGCGGCTCGCCCCGTCATGCGGTAACTCGGGTCTCGAACTGCTGAACTACTGACCTTCCACAGCCTGCAGTTCAGCGTCTTAACCACTTGAGCCACCGCAGCTCCTCATAGGTGCCATACCACTCTAATAAAAGTCAGATGCTTCGGTGGTTGATGATGTTAAAATCAGTTTTTGTTATTAAGTTCTTTAAAATTTAGGACCCCAAGGACCCAGAACTACAGATAGAACCAGGCTACAGATGGAGGGGGCCCGGGGGGGGGGGGTGCCAT
>NW_015171560.1:39193-63229 GCF_001447785.1 Gekko japonicus | reverse complement strand
CCCCACCCCCTGACATCACCAGAAGTGTCAGAAGGCAACACCCACCGCTCAGGCTCCACTGGACTGTTTTGGATTGCTAGCTACTGGGGGGGGGAGAGAATGTGCAGATTTGTCCTTGCAGAGGAGGGAGAGCTTGTACCTGAATAAAACTTGGTCTTAAAGGTGCCACTGGACTGTTTTTTTGGGGGGGGGCTCTGCAACTTACCTGGCTGCTTCTTGCTCTGACTGAGGGCTGCTGGGAGCAGGGGGTGGGGCTTGTTGCATGTGCCCGCCCCCTGGGCTCTTTACTGCCAGAGCTGCGCTCCTACAGGAAATGACCCCTAGATGCAACCATCCACCCACGGCCTGTAACGCCTCCTCCAGCTCTCCAGGGGCCATATCCAGGTGGCCATCCGTCAGTAGATGGAGCTGGGTGTCATCAGCGTACTGATGACACCCAAGCCCATACCTCCGGATAATCTGGGCGAGGGGGCGCATGTTGATATTGAATAACATAGGGGAGAAAATTGCTCCCTGCGGGAGACCACATTCCCGTGGGTGTCGCTGGGACAGATCTCCCCCAAGTGCTACCCTCTGTCCCTGACCTAGGAGGAAGGAGGCTAGCCACTGCAAGGCTCAGGAAAGATGGCTCCAGAGCCAACTAATTTATGCAGTTAGCCAAATTGCTTGCTCACAACTTTAATGGCAGTAGCTCACAAAGTAGAATTTTTGCTCACAAGACTCCACAGCTTAGAGGAAGCATTGGCTGCCACCACTTCCTGCAGCAGTGATTTTCATTTATTAATTACTCTTTGGGTGTAGAAGAAGATAGTGTATCTTATGCATGGTAATGTGGCCCACTGTCCCGTTTCCTTTATTAAAGCACCGTCTTGCATCATTGTGCTATGATACACCCCTATTACCTGTTAATTCAGTTTTACGTAGTTTGCAGAATATCAGAAATGTTGGGGGCCTTCTGAACTTCCTCAGGCAGGCCATTCCCTAAAAGGGGGCCACAGCAGAGAGGGCCATGTGTACAGGCAGTTGTTGATCTTGCCCCAAAATCAAACTTGTTTTATCGCTTTAACAATAAATGTATGATCTGTAACTTAGCATATACGATGCTACTACTTGGTATATTTTGGGGGGTTAAAAATATGAATGTCTTGTTTTCTATATGTAAAATTGCAGATATTTTCAGTAGTTCGGAGAGGGCTGGGAATTGCTACACCTTATGCCACTTTAGCGGGGAACCTTTACCTTTACCTTTATGCCACTTTAGCAGATGTATCTTAATTTTTTGCCAGTGGAGAGGTAGAAACCCATTGAAGATTATGGTCTATTTCACTATATGTAATAAACAGATAAACAATGGCTACAATGTCGTGTACAATGAGACCTGACATAGGTGCGAATGCCGGGCGGATTTAAAGGGCGCGATCAGACAACAACATCTGGGAAGCGCCCTGCAGCCGTCGGCAACCCGTTCTGCTCTGCCGCAGAAGCGGAGTTAAAAGACACCAGGGAAAATCTGGTAGTTAACGGGTTGCAACGGGCCACGGATGGACTTTTCCCTGTCTGATCGCTCCAGCACGCTCTCATGCCATGGGTATGGTCTGATCAGGCCATTCCGACTGTGCTGTTGTCCCCCCCCCCCTTCGCAGTATGCGCATCATTGCAAACTCCATAGGGAGCCCTTGGCACGGCGGTGCAATTCATCAATCCCTCGGTTAAGCGCATGGGGGGGGAACGGCACCAACCCTCCCCCCCGACTCATCCGCAGTTGCGTTTGGTCACGCACTGAAGGAATGCACCCGCAGCTTCAAAAGGAGGCGGGTCAAATAGCCTCGCTCCCCCCACACACACATTTTTTCTGGCGCGTGTGACCGTAACCAATGTGTAACAATTCATTAATGACCACTGAATAAGGCTTTCACAACCGAAATCCATATAGTCTGGTGATTACAGAGTTTGGTCTGATAATATCAGTGTGATTTGTGTGACATCCTTGTGTGTATTATTGTCTGTTATCCTTGTTTGTCTCTGAAGTGCTGCTGAACTCAGAGCCAGTTGTTGTTATCCTGTTCATTATTTGTACTACTCAAGCGGGAGGTTCCATACTTTCGAACTCTTCCTGGTTTCGGGTAGCTGTGGAAGAGCAGTGTACCCTCACAGGTGGAGATGCGGGACAGCCACTGAATGTCTCAACCTCTCAGTGGACCCGAAGCAAAATGGCACTCGCGGGGCACTCGCGGATCACTGGGGGGGTGTTTCGCAACACTTTCCCCTTTCAAAAACTGGCCACCTCACGAGTTTGTATGTGTTCTTCTTGCAGCCTCTCAAAGGGCCTCCACAGCAAGATCTCCCCCATCTGTTGCACAATCTCGGTCAGTTTCTGTTCCCGTGGGCTTCGGCGCACCCTCTTCTGATGGCACCCCACTTTCTCCTCCACGTAACCAGCCAAGACCAACCAGCAACCCACTCCCCACATGTGTAAATGCCTTGGCACCTGCACCCTCAGCACCCCTCCCAGATGTCGTGGATTACAGGTCTCCAGTTCAAGAAACCAAGTTTCCATCCTGGAGTGGCGAGACCCTCCCACTTTCCGATCCCACTGAGACAACAGCAGCCAGCTGCTTTGAGCAAGGCTTAGAAGAAAAGGTTGGTTTGTCTTCCTTTGGCTTTGGGTGCTAGGGGAACTCAGTAGTGAAACTCGTTACTGTTTAGGGGCACTGATATTGCAGGGGCTACGTGCAGCACCGAAGTGGCCAGCCACAGCCTCTGGCCAGGTGTTTCGATTCTGCATTAGGTGAACGGAATAAGGATGGAGTGGGAGAAGACATGGGCTTGTGCTGTGTAGAGATGTGAAGGCCCGGAAAAAAACTGGAAAAATTCGGGGAAAAAATGGAAAAAGAAAAGAAAAGAAATTGATTATGGAATGTTTTATTTTAACATGATAAGTAAAATATTTTAAGACAAGGTGTTCAAATATTTTCCAAATCATTTCTAAAATATATAATGGTATCAGATTGATCTAATTTCTGTGCACTGAGGACAAGCAAGTCCTAGGTTACAAACTGAACTCTCCAATGCAAGAACAAGATGCATTTCTTCCTTTAGGAGGTGCGATTGTCAGAAGAAAATAAAAAGGTTTCAGTTTTGTTTTTGCATGTGGGTGGGTATTCTGTTTGTAATAATTGTTTGGGTACACTATATTTTTAATATGCTAGTTGTGATAATTTCATGCCAAGTAAAAATGTCCATAGTCATTTTTTATGTTCCTAAAGTAACAGAATGACTTTCAATCTAGAAAAGACAAAAGAAATGCTAATGTAGCATTTTTTTCAATTTTTCCGAAAATTTCCGTTTTTTCCCGAAAAAACCCAGAAAAAAACCGGGTTTTTTCCTGAGCTTCAAAATTTCCGGAAATTTTACATCTCTAGTGCTGTGTATTGGTAGGCAAGGCAGGGGAGAGGAGGAAGTGGTGTGGAAGTAGGCAAGGTGAGCCTTGGGTGGAAAGGTTTTGCTGCAGTGAGCATGGAGGATAGGGAACCAGACCCGGGGACTAATGATCCCTCTAAGCTGTGGATTCTTGTGAGCAAAAAATTCTACTTTGTGAGCTGCCGGCATTAAAGTTCTGAGCAAGCGGTTTGGCTACTGCATAAATTAGTTTGCTCTGGAGCCATCCTTCCTAAGGTAAGACAGAAATGTGTGAGCCGGAGGCTAAAAACTCTGAGCCCGCTCACACTAACTCAACTTAGAGGGAACACTGCCTGGGATATGTTTTCATCAGCCTCAGGTTCCTACTGTCAAGGACCTTTTTGAGCCTGTGGGCGCTTTTGGAACTCTTTAACACGGTGGGTACAACTGCAAAATGGCCACCTCGGGAGGCGGAGCCAACTGCAATCATGCCATTAAGATCCTTGTGCTGCAGCAGCTGCCATAGCCGCTTCTAAAAAATCCGCACAGCCAATCAGATCTTCAGTAACCACTCAGAAGCTCTGTAGGACAACAGCCCCGTCTGATCCCGCCCACTTTCTAAAAACACTAAGCACTGGGGTGTCAAACTAAATATGCGGCCCGGGGGCCAGATCAGGCCCCCGGACGGGCTTCTATCAAGCCCACAGTGGAACTGGCTGTCTTCTGCTGATTCTTCCAGTTCTGCTGCTGCTGCTGCATCATCGTAGGTTTGCAGCTTACAGATACACCCCTGAACAGCATACTCAAGATTGCAACAGCACAGACATTTTGATGCAATAATTCAGAGCAAGAGGTGTCAGTTATCAGACACTGCTAAATGAACAAAGTATTGCAAGAGTGCTAATGTTTTAAGCATGTTTTTATTTTAAGTTTGTGTCCTTTATAAAGTTGATATCTCCGCTGCCTGGCATTACATTTTATGACACACATGGCCCGGCCCAGCAAGGTATGGTTTATGATAGATCCAGCCCTCATAACAAATGAGTTCGACACCCCTGACTTAGCGGGTGCCGGGCAAGGTGTTGGTGGGCACTGGATTGCGGACCCCGATCCAGACTCTCGCTAGCAGCGGGAGTTGAACTGGTGACCTGAAAAAATATGCACAATATTCGGTGAGAATGTTGGATGTTGCAAAGGCATCGTCCGCTTCGAAAATGACACTGTGAACGGAAGACGCTGAGACTGTTTTTCAGTGATAGCCTTCAGGTTACTGGTTCCGACTTGATAAGGCCATATTGGTGGAGCATATTGAGGAAGCTGGCGATCCCGTGGTTCTTCTTTTGGAACCGTTCAAGTGTTCCCCTTTTGGAACTGTTAGAGTAGATATCTCCTGGAAGCTCATTTCCTCTACGCTGTGAAGGAGAGACTGAGGAGAGACTGAGCACTTTGGGGTGTTTTGGACTTTGTGAGCCAGATACAGGACTTAACGTCAAATCATTTATGCCTCGATTATGAATTGTGTATTGCATGAATAATTTTGCTTAGGATTTGGAAATGGTATCAATGGTCTATTTATTTGTCTCTAAATGAATTATTTGTTAATTATTATTATGGATTGATTTTTTGGAATTGCTATCGACGCCACGCGCAGCCAGATCAGAATAAGCAGTACCAATGGCTCCACTGTGCCAATGTTCGTCATGTGGTATTTGACCTTCTACATGTACAGAATTATTTTTTATTTGTTTTCTTGAACTTGTATCCTGCCCCTCCCTGCAAGTGGGCTTGGGTCGGATTCCTTCAATGTTAAGACAATATACAATAACAATTAAGAGAGAGGAGAGATTGGATTTATACCCCACCCTTCACTTCCTAAAGGTGTCTCAGAGTGGCTTACAAACTCCTTTCCCTTCCCCTCCCCACGACAGACACCCTGTGAGGTAGGTGGGGCTGAGAGAGCTCTCTCGAGGACTTCCCTTGAGAGAACAGCTCTGAGAGAACTTGGGTCTGACCCAAGGTCACACCAGCAGCTGCATGTGGAGGAGTGGGGAATCAAACTCGGTTCTCCCAGATCAGAGTCCGCACACTTAACCACTACACCAAACTGGCTAATTAACTAATTTAAATCAACAAGATTAAAACAATACAATAATCGTAAAATACTGTGCAGGATCTATAATCAGATGCCTCAGTAGCTAAAATAGAATGATAGTGTAGTTCCCAGGTGGCTGTTCAAATCCAGGCCAACCAGGGGGGGGAGGGATGACACGCCCGCTGCTTCTAGAAGTCTGGCAGAAGAGCTCCGTCTTGCAGGCCCTGTGGAATTGTAATAAATGCTGCAGGGCTTTGATCTCATATGGGAGCTTATTCCACCAGGTAGGGGCCTGGGCCGAAATGGCCATGGCCCTAGTCGAGGCAAGTCAGACGTCCAAAAAGTGTTGATTTGTAGATCTCAGTGCTCTACGAGGCTCATTTGGGGAGAGGCGGTCCCGAAGGTATGCTGGCCCCTGTGCTGGACAGTAGTAATGCATTGTGAACGTTGTGGGGGGTTCATTCCCGGACCTCTGGCGAGCATGTGTGGGAAATCAACTGCATTGAATCCATAACAAAGGATCGTGTGCGTTCTCAGGACACAAGCTTTGATTCCGATATTCTCTGGCTTTGAAGCCGCTTCTGCAGTTAACAGTGTGTTCTGCAGTTATCCACAATGAATGCCAGTCCTTAAATATTTAAAGTTGCCTTTAACATACCAATTTATTTGCTTGTCCTGAAGCCGTTGTTGAGCCTCTGTCCATGGTGCAGCTGGGGAATGTGACTCATTTACCTCTTCTTAGTCACATTATTTTCTTGATTTTTTCCCCCCCAGGCTTGCGGGGATGACGTAAAGCGGACGATTTCCACTCCGGACCAACATAATAGAAATGCAGCAGAATCCAATGCCGACTTAACGGCTCAGCATGAGAATCCGGCCAGCGGCCAGGCTGCACCTCCCAGATCTCCGGTTCAACACCAGACGCCTCTCCGAGAGGTGTCCGAGAAGGAAGTGCAGAGCTCCACGCCCATATCCTCAAGTTCTGGTGCAGGTAATTTGGTACGGAACTGGGACGGTTTCCAGCCACGTCCCGTCTGTGTGAAAAACGGCTATTTTGGAAACATGAGTCGATCAGTTGACAGCGGCGTATCTCCGGCCCCAGAACTGGCTGTCTCTTCTGCCCCTACGGCTCCTGGAAATCAGCCCGAGGAGAATTCCTATTTGTCTTCTGACAGCTCCCCGTTGACTCCGAGAGGTCAAGATGGGGCACGGGCTGAAGAACAGAAGATCCCACCCTTGTGGGGATCCCGCCAACAAGAAGATCTGTTAGATAATCCAGCCGACAAACCCTTCCTTCAGTTGCAACTTGATGAGGAGCAGAAAGGTGCTCAGGGTCAGCAGGACAGTACCGGTAACGTCAATGCTGCTCCCTTGCTCCAGCAGGAAGGTGATAGACACAGCTGGCAGGTTAACAGCAGGAGAGTGGATTTTAGGGTTATGTCCAACGATGCTATCCCGACAGGCAGTATACCTGCAAATTTGCAGAGAAGAGGCAAGACTCTCACGCCTTCTATTCCCAGTGAAACAGCAACGGCCAACTGCTCTGAGCAAGACTCTTCATCAGTGTGTTTAGAAGAAGACTCTCTTGATCACAGTCAGTGTTGTGAAGCTACTCCTGGTGGTAGTCAGTTCTCTGAAGGCAGTCTGACCGTTTCCAAGGGAAATACTGTTGACCTAGAAACAAGGGGTAAGAACCCTCTGGTAGACATTTGGTTAAAGGCCCAACTTCCTTAGGGAGGGGATGAAGCCAAGATAACTCCATGAAAAACCTGGATGGCATCATCTGCTAGGGCCATGTCTAAAGGGACTCTTTCCGATTCTCAGGGCCATTTCTCCCATAATGCGCCAGCCTGTTTCAGGGCTTGTTTCAGATTCCCATTTCACTGAGAAACAGTAGGACCTGTGTTGAGGCCCCGATTCTGAGGGCAGGGTGCTGCAGTGAAGCCATCTGAGGCCATTACTTCACGTTGGGGGGGGGGGCGGACCCTCCATGGCTTGTCTCCCTTTCTCAGCCAGCTCCTCACCCACTTATCTGTCGACTTCACCGGAGACCCAACGAGCAAGTCCACCTAGCAGCCATATAGCACATTAAAGACACACTAATGCATTTATTTATTGGAAAACTTGGTGTGCCACTATTCTGCCTGACTTCAGACCCTCACAGCATAAAGACAACTTTCACAACACAAATTATATATAGATATTAAATATACTAATATATATTAATTATAAATATATAAACATTTTAAGATGTTTAAGACAAGATGTTTAAGACCAATAGACATGGACACATAAATGAGGAGGGCCGTTAAAAGTTAGTAAGGGAATGCCAGAAGAGGAAAGTCTTCACCCCCTGTTGGCAGACAGTGATCGAGGGGGACAGATGAAATGTCCCTGGGGAGAGAGTTTTTGGGTTCCAGGACCGAGATAGGCTGTTTATGAGTGGCCACAAGGGGTGTACATTCAGCTATATCCTATCCAAAAAATATCAGTATTTTCCATCTATTCTTTCAACCAGATAAAGATTTGGGTATTTTTTTTGGCTATCCAAAATGGCCAAGACTCCAAAAATCTCAAAAGTATTTGGGATATTTGGGTACTGCTGGATAGTCGAAGACCGGGTTCCCATGAGCCGCTGCTCCATCCTCTTCCCTTTGCCCCGATCGTATGTGTCAATTTCCCACTATTTGCTGTGCAGCCGCATTTTGCCCCGCAGCTTTGCCCAGTTTCCCCCGCGTCTACTCGATCCTCAAAAAAACAGGATCGAGTAGATGCGGAGGAAATCGGGCGAAGCTGTGGGGCTGCACAGCAAATAGTGGGAAATCGACACATGCAATCGGGGCAAAGGGAAGAGCGAGGGCGGAGCAGCGGTTTGTGGGAAATCGGTCTAAGATAAAGCTAAAGAATGAATTCTGCACCAGCCCACAATAGAGCCCCCCAGCGCCTTCCCTGGCCTGTCCAAGTGCCGGCTTGCCCACGCCGCCCGCAGCTTCAAGGCACCCGGGCAAGTCAAGGGAAGGCATGGCGTGTGGCCTAATATGCCAATAAACTGTGCTGTCAGGGGTGTGGCCTAATATGCTAATTAGTTTCTGCTGTTGGGTGTGGCCTATTATGTTAATGAGTTCCTGCTGGGCTTTTTCTACAAAAAAAAGCCCTGATTAACATGGCTACCCATCTTGATTTATTTACATTACACGTGTATTGTTTGTGTGCAGGACCCTTTGTTCCAGAAACTCCCCGAACAGCTTCCTCCCTTGGCCAGTCTCTGCCGAAGAGTAGTCCGCTTCCCCAGAGGTCGTCGAGGACGGAGCACTTTGGTCAAGTTCCCAGCGCTGTTCCTGTGGCCCGGTTTCCGTCTCCGCCTTCAGACTTCAGCGGTTCTTCCTCCACCGACGTGATCCCCCCCAGCTCTCCCGCAGCCATCTCAGTCACTCTGAGCGACATGTATCTCGAGGAACTTAACCCCCCCGTTCAGGAGAGAAATCTGCGGGGGACTGGTCTGTGTGCCACCTCTGAGAAGGTAAGTTGCCGTGTGCCGGCAAGTCACAGCTGACGTACGGTACCCTGTGGGGTTTTCAAGGCAAAAAGCGAACAGAGGTGGTTTGCCATTGCCTGCCTCTGCATAGCGACCTCGGTCTCCTATCCGAGGACTAACGGTGACTAGAGATGTACAATTTCTGGAAATTTTGAAGCTCGGGGAAACAACGGAAATTTTCGGGGAAATTGGGGAAAAAATGCTACATTAGCACTTTTTTCTTTCTTTTCCAGATTGAAAGTCATTCTGTTACTTTAGGAACATAAAATATGACTATGAACATTGTTACTTGGCATGAAATGATCACAACTAGCCTATTAAAAATATAGTGTATCCAAACAATTATTACAAACAGAAATTACCCACCCACATGCAAAAACAAAACGGAAACCTTTTTCTTTTCTTGTGACAATAGCACCTCCTAAAGGAAGAAATGCATTTTGTTCTTGCATTGGAGAGTTCCGTTTGTAACCTAGGACTTGCTTGTCCTCAGTGCACAGAAATTAGATCAATCTGATACCATACGGATTTTTTAGAAATGATTTGGAAAATATTTGAACACCTTGTCTTAAAATAGTTTATTCATCATGTTAAAATAAAACGTTCCATAATCAATTTTTTCCTTTTCTTTTCTCAATTTTTCCGGTTTTTTCCCCTGGCCTTCACAACTCTAATGGTGACCAACCCTGCTTAGCTCCCAAGATCTGATGAGATTTGCCTTGGCTGAGCCACCTCTAGGTCAGGGTAGGAGTCAAACAGAGGTGGTTTGCCATAAGAACATAAGAGAAGCCAATGTTCGATCAGGCCAGTGGCCCATCCAGTCCAACACTCTATGTCACACAGTGGCCAGAAATACCAGGTGCCATCAGGAGGTCCACCAGTGGGGCCAGGACATTAGAAGCCCTCCCACTGTTGACCCCCCCCCCCAAGCACCAAGAAGACAGAGCATCCCTTGCCCCAGAGCCCCTATCTATACCTTGTGGCTAATAGCCACTGATGGACCTCTCCTCCATAGATCTAATTCCCTTTTGAGGCCGTCCATGCTTGTAGCCACCGCCATCTCCTGTGGCAGTGAATTCCAGGTGTTCATCACTCTTTGGGTGAAGAAGGACTTCCTTTTATCCGTTCCAACCCGACCTCTCAGCAATTTCATGGAGTGCCCACGAGTTCTTGTATGGTGAGAAAGGGAGAAAAGGACCTCTACCCTCTGCCATAGCCTTCCTTGCACTTCCTTGGTGGTCTCCCATCCAAGTACTTACCAAAGTTGTGCTAGTCTTGGCTGTCCAGGTCACCTCTACGAGTCTAGAGATTGTGGCGTTTCAGAAGTTAGACAGTAGGCAGGAAAAATACCTGAAACGTTGTGAAAATTAAAAACCGTGGGATATCATTTAATGCACAGTGTTTAGTTTATGCAACACACCCAAGTACAACAGTCTTGTATTTCTGCAAAGTGGTTTCTCTGTGTGTGTGTGTGTGTGTGATTACAAAATACACCAATAGTAGGGATTGAACTGGGGTTCTGTGTGAGGGAGGGGTTGTTTTTGCCTGCTTTGTAAATAGAAAAATCCCAAGTTTTAAGAATAAGAATCGGCGACTGGGGCAGGCAGGGTGGCCAGCCTCCAGGTGGGGTCCTGGAGAGCTAGTATTACAAATGATCTCCAGACCACCGCGATCAGTTCCTTTGGAGGAAAATGGCAGCCTTAGCAGGTGGACTCTGGCATTATGCCCTGCCGAAGTCTCTTCCCCCTAAACTTTGCCCTCCTCCGGGCTCCGCACCCTGAAAGCCCTGACCTGGATAGACCAGGCTAGCCTGATCCTGTCAGATCTCGGAAGCTAAGCGGGGTCAACCCTGGCTAGTATTTGGAAGGGTGATCCCTCCAAGGAATACCAGGGGCGCGACGCAGAGGCAGGCAATGAGGAACCACCTCATTGAGCATATGGAGCAGAGGTCTATCAGTGGATATTAGCCACAAGGTATAGATAGGGGCTCTGGGGCAAGTGATGCTCTGTCTTCTTGGTGCTTGGGGGGGGGGGTCATGTCCTGGCCCCACTGGTGGCACTGGTATTTCTGGCCACTGTGTGACACAGAGTGTTGGACTGGATGGGCCTTTGGCCTGATCCAACATTGGCGTCTCTTATGTTCTTATGTTCACCTCTGAAAACAAGTCTAGCTCGCCACCTAGTGGTGTATAATGCTAAAAAAGAGCTAGAACTTTGGCTGCCAGACAATCTTAGGATCTCCTGGCTATACTACACGCACTGCCATACGATAATTCTTTAACAACAACCCCCAAAACAAAAATCTCCAGATATTTTCTAACCCAGAGTTAGCGACCTGACTTGGAAGCAAAAGACCTGGGGCTTAAACATCCCCGTAAAATAGTGCAGCGTTTACATTCTTCAGGACGGGATCTTCTCGCAGTCCTCGTTCTCTAGGATATGGGGCTGGACCCGGATTTCCCAGGGGGATACACATTTTCGGCTCAGGGAGGGCATGCTGCTCAGTGAACAGCACTTCCCTGCTTTCCTCTCTCCCGTTGGAGCCCCCTGACCTCCTTGCAAATGTTTTGCTGAGGGTGGGCAGGGGACCCTCAGGAGTGACTCTCGGGCACATTGGGGGTCTGCATCGGGAAGTTGGCTCAACTTCATGTTCGTTGCATCGATGACACTGTCTAACCATCTCATCCTTTGCCGCCCCCTTCTTCTTTTATCTTCAGTCTTTCCCAGCATCAGGGTCTTCTTCTCAAGTGAGTGCTCCCTTCTCATTGGGTGGCCAAAGTATTTGAGCTTCAGTTTCATTATCTGGCCTTCCAGGGAACAGTCAGGGTTGGTTTCTTTGAGGATGGACTGATTTGACCTTCAATCTTTCCCAGCATCAGGGTCTTCTTCTCCAGTGAGTGCTCCCTTCTCATTGGGTGGCCAAAGTATTTGAGCTTCAGTTTCATTATCTGGCCTTCCAGGGAACAGTCAGGGTTGGTTTCTTTGAGGATTGACTGATTTGACCTTCAATCTTTCCCAGCATCAGGGTCTTCTCCAGTGAGTGCTCCCTTCTCATTGGGTGGCCAAAGTATTTGAGCTTCAGTTTCATTATCTGGCCTTCCAGGGAACAGTCAGGGTTGATTTCTTTTAGGATTGACTGATTTGATCTCCTTGCAGTCCAAGGGACTCTCAAGAGTCTTCTCCAGCACCATAGCTAATCGTTCTAGCTCCTGTACCCGAAATAATTTTGCAAAAGGGAGAATCGGAATGTTTTACTTTTTTCTCTGTCGGAGCACTGTAGATGACAGGTGCAGCATCAGCTTCCATTCAGCTGTGGAAAGCATGGGAGTCATGCTGTGAATAGATTCCAAAGGCCCACATCTGGGACACAGCAACAGTTTGAAGTTTCCATTTGTAGCTGGCTCAGCTGAGAATCTGTGCAGGGTCCCATTAGCAGAAAACTTGGTCTGGAGCCGGTCCAGAAAGCGTTACAACCCAGACCTCTCCTGTTGCTGCCCCAGTTGTATAGAATGATCGCCTGGAAGTTCCCTGGGGTCTCTTGGTGAGGCCGTCAGGCAGAACTATTTAATTCAAAGAGCTTATGGGGCAGTTGCCGCGGGCTCTGGTTTATTCGTTTCGACTGCCCGTTAATTTCTTGTTCAAATGATTTTAGTAGACTCCTTCTTTTTTGTATTCGTGTTACCTCGAATCCTGACGACGTCAGGAGAAAGGCAGACTATATCTAAACACTGTAAATAAAACACATTATCTTCAATTTCACTGGGGAGGCTGCAAGACTGGGTCCTCTTGTTGAAAAGGGGGAAGCCAAAACAGTTGTACATGTTTTATTAGTTATTAGTTATTATTATTTTTACGAAATTAATTAAAAAAGTTATTTAAAAAAGAAAAGAAAAGGGGGAAGCCACAGAGGTACAAAGTAGGGAGCTCTCAGACTGTTGAATCCAGTCTGGGATTTGGGCCCGCTCTGGTCGCTGAAATCCTGCAATTGTAGATGCTGGGAATAGTGGCTGCAGACCATGAAAACGTAAACGCTGCCTTACACTGGATGAAACCATTTGTCTAATCAAGGGCAATGCTGAGTACGCCAGCTGGCAGCCGCTCTCCAGGGTCTCAGGCAAGAGGTCTTTCTTTTTAATGGAGATGCCAGGGATTGAACCTGGGACCAGCGTTCCCTCTAAGCTGAGTTAGTGTGATCTAAAAAGGTAAAGGTTCCCTTGCTCGAAAGCCAGTCGAATCCGACTCTAGGGTTGCGGTGCTCATCTCCGTTTCCAAGCCAAAGAGCCAGCGCTGTCCGAAGACGTTTCCGTGGTCATGTGGCCGGCATGACTAAACACCAAGGCGCACGGAACACTGTTGCCTTCCCACCAAAGTGGTCCCTATTTATCTACTTGCAATTTCTTGCTTTCGAACTGCTAGGTTGGCAGGAGCTGGAACTAGAGACGGGAGCTCACTCCGTCATGCGGCACACTCGGGTCTCGAACTGCTGAACTACCGACCTTCCACAGCCTGCAGTTCAGCGTCTTAACCGCTTGAGCCACCGCAGCTCCTTAGTGTGATCTAGCTCTCAGTTTTTTAGCCCCTGGCTCACAGATTTTTGTCTTAGCCCAGGAAGGAGGGGCTCCAGAGCAAAGTAATTTACTCAGCAGCCCAATCGCTCGCTCACAACTTTAATGCCGGTAGCTCACAAAGTAGAATTTTTACTCACAAGACTCCACAGCTTTTTTTTGTTTTAATTTTTAAGGTTTATTTAAGTTTGAGTGCAAACAATTGAATATCAACAGCTAAGCAACATACAATGCAGAATTGTAACAAAATAACAAGACAGATAAGATTACATACGCTTCAGAACAGTTGATCGTACAGTTATGGTGGATAATTGGAATTTTGCTTCAGCATAACCCGTGGTAGGTGATTTATTATAAGGATGTATCACTTTACTTGAGAGTTGCCTGTGAGTACTGTATACTGGCATGAACATAAACACGAGCATGAACATCCGGGGTCAGTTAATATGCTGTTTTGTCAAAAACTCAGGGGTATTGATTAGTTAAAAGTGAAGCCAACATGTAAAACTTGGATTTTTTGGCAGGAGATCATTTTCTTATCTCTTCTTTTTTAAACTGTAAATTTATTTTTATTATTATTATAAGAAAAGTATTAGAATTAGCACAAATGGATAATTTAAGTTTAATACTTTAAGAGAAAGACCCAAAAATACAGAATAAAAGATGGTTAAGGGTTTACAATTGGATTAAACATGTAAAAATGTAATATGAAAGGAGATAATGGTGTGATATACGACATGTACCTCGAACCAAAGGCTCTAATTATATATGTAATCAAGATAAAAGTTTGTAAGTATAATGAAAAATATGACAAATAAACAGTTGAAAAAAAGAAAGAAAAGTACATATACAAATAACACATATTTTGTTTTACATTACTCAGTTTGGTGTAGTGGTTGGTGGGGGGCTCCTCAGCCAGTTTTGTGTAGTGGTTAAGTGCGCGGACTCTAATCTGGGAGAACCGGGTTTGAGTCCCCGCTCCTCCACTTGCACCTGCTGGATGACCTTGGGTAAGCCATGGTTCTGGCACAGCTGTTCTTGAAAAAAGAGTAGTTTCTGTCAGAGCTCTCTCAGCCCCACCTACCTCACAGGGTGTCTGTTGTGGGGAGGGGAAGGGAAAGGAGTTTGTAAGCCGCTCTGAGACACCATTGGGTAGTGAAGGGTGGGGTATAAATCCAATCTCCTCCTCCTTCTCTCCTCAGTACAGTACTACTTTTGGTTATTCAGTGATAATATGTTCCCCTCGGTATATTGGTATTGATAATTGGTGTAATTGTTATTCTGAGTGAGGAGATCATTTTCTGTCATGAATTGTAAGTAAGGGAACCAAGTGTTTACGAATCTGGAGCGTGTTGTGCCAGATGTTGCTTGAGAGGTGTCTAGTACAGTTTTGTCCATGATGAAAAATTCCCCACTGCTTAGAGGAAGCATCGCCTTGGACCTTCTCCATTCCAAGCAGATGTTCTTCCACTGAGTCACGGTCCCTCCCTCTTCCATCGCAGAGCTGTGGGTGCACCCGTGGCCCAGGAAAATCTTTGCAGGATAAATTGATACCGAGGGGGAATTTTGAAATGCCGGTCTCGTGGAGGAGGACAGGAGAGATAAGAATAGGAATGAAGAGACGGGTTTCTCTTACCTGTTTGGGGGCGGGAAATGAATGAATGTGTTTTCTTCCTGCAGGTGACGGGGGATGTTCCTCCGAGAGCAAATGTAGTCTGGCCCTCCTATGCCGCGGATATTCCTGCAAATTCAAGAGAGAATAGAAATAATGCCACCGGCCCTTCCAGGGGCGCTCAGCTCTTCCACAGTAACCGTGAAGAGGAAGACGTCTCCCTGTTGAAGCCTGGTGCTCTGCGTTCAGAGGAAATCACAGGGGGACCTCTCGACCAGCATTCAAGCGACCGCAGTGCAGAATATTCGGGAACGTCGGATCGGCTTCGTTACAGCGACGGATCGTCGGAAGTAAGCGACCCCTTGATGCTGAGCAATTCCACTCAGGGTAGTCGCACCGAATATTCCGAAAGAAATACGCCGATGGGAACCAACAGAGCTTCTCTTCGCCGCCGCAATGACAACCACTCCGATGGGGGCTCCGTCAGAACCCACACGGTTCGCGTAGAGGAGCCCCCCAGCGTCGATCTCACCGGAGCACCTGAGATTACTCGTCCGGCTCACAGGCACACTAGCCAGCCTCCAGGTGACTTTTCGGACTCTGCTGCTGGGGATCAGCTGACCGAAAATGGCAGCTCCTGCTCTGTTCGGAGTGATGGTCCACGAAATTCCCGTCCGAACGAGAGTGTCACTGATGCAGGGTCATGGCACATGAGTGATTCTATGCGGCTTGCAGTTGGGTTCACCCTCGCTTCTCTGGCGGTCGTGGCTTTTGTGTTGTATAAACAGCTGAAGAAATAGGAGCTGGTGGGTGAGGGATGGAGGCGGCTAGAGAATGCGGCTTCTGGCCCAGCTGAGAGAGAGAAATCGAGGCTCAGTCTGGCGTGCGCTATAAAATCTTACCTTCCTGGCCAGTGCAAAGCTTTGCGGAGGGGACAATAACCAAACAGTGCTTGTTTCCTTGAATACACTTCCTCCAAAGACAGGGGGTGGTTCCGACACCTTGCCCGTTGCCTTTCTGCTTAGATCCACCCTTGAAGATCGTGTCAAGACTCCTGATTGTGACAGTGGTATTTGATACCTGATAGGTTGCGCCACGTTTGATCAAATCTTTCAGTAGACGAGTTTTTTTGCAGATAGTGGCCCTTTTTCTCTCGTGGAAGGTGCCACCATTCAGGGAACGGGTCCGTGGGATCCAACCCAACGTGTTGCTTCTGGGCAAATTGCACAGAAATCACTTTTGCCATTCGTGGCGGAGCTTGACTGCCTTCCGTGGTAAATTCAGAGACACGATCTGATTTTCAAATGCTGGGTAGGCTAGCTTCATAGAGCCACTGGGTTTCTCGGCGAGTGGAAATGCTGTACTGGACAAATTTAGACTCCAGCGGCACCTTTAAGACCAACAAAAGTCTATTCAATTCCTTGAATATTTGTTGGTCTCAAAGGTGCCACTGGACTCTAAATGTGTTCTACTGCTTCAGAGCAACACAGCTGCCCACTTGAACTATACTGGACAAAGACACACGTTCGGGCTGATCTACCAACTTACCTAAGTTTCTGCTGATCTGCAATATAAGTTTCGTGCCATATCTCGTGTGAGTGATTAGGGAGCTTGCTCTTTTTTGAAATCTCTTTCCAGTGATGATCTGGCCCAGTAGAATCCTAGCTGCCCAGTTGCCTTGGAGGGCTTGGAAATGTGGGGGCCCGCCTCATCAATTTTAGCATTTTCTTTTTTTAATTATATAAAAAAGGACAAAATAATGCCGGTGTCCTAGAGATGTCGTTTATTGTTGTAGCCGTAGACCGTTACATCCCAGCATGTATACCAACATATAACAGTATGTCACAACAGAAGGATTAAAACATTTTTTGCATAACAGGATAAAAACTTTTTAAAAGTTTAAAACTCAGCTGGTAAGAAATGAATGCAACAAAAAGCCCCATAAGATAACCTGGAATTACAATTCAGCTTGAATTTAGCAGGTACTAATTCCTTCCTTATATTTACTGATAAAAAGGTGAAAGTAGCCGCTTCTGGAGTAACAAAGGGGATAGCATCAGGCAATTAAAAACCGGTACATTCCTCATCTGAGACAGAAACATTTACTAGAAGTCGATTCAGCAGTTTGTTTTGAATGGGCCCATAGAAGGAAGAGTGCAGAACGTAGCGTACAATATCTTCCACCTGATTAAGACCACAAGGGCCAGAGGCGTTGTTCCCCGGGTATTTTTTGAAATCTGCCCTGTGAATACTCAGATGGCATAGTTTGAAAAGGTGCACTAGTAAACGCCTTTCTTAATGTGACATTAGAAAAGTCAGCTAAGTAGTAAGAGAAGAATTTGCTTTTCTTAATCCGAGGATACCATCAAGAAAATGTAGATTGTCGGGCCAACCGGTATGACGAAGGGCATCTTTTCCAAAAAGCCAATTACGAATTTTGCTTGAGTCCCAGTCTACAGTGTTCCCTCTAAGCTGAGTTAGTGTGAGCTAGCTCATAGTTTTTTAGCCTCCGGCTCACACATTTTTGTCTTGGCTCAGAAAGGAGGGCTCCAGAACAAACTAATTGATGCAGCAGCCAAATCGCTCGCTCACAAATTTAATGCCAGCAGCTCACAAAGTAGAATTTTTGCTCATGAGACTCCACAGCTTAAAGGGAACATTGGCCCAGAGCTTTACAGCCTCTAAAGACAGCGAGGAGTATAACTGCGGAATAGGGGACAGCAAACTGGAGCACCGCTTCCCTTCCTTGTAGTACCAAAAACAATATTTTACCAAATGGTCTTTGGAAATACTGTCAAGTTTCTTATAATATTTAAATAATTTCAGGTAGACTCTTGCTGTAATAGAGGGTCGTCCAAACAACTAATCTTAAGCGTGCAGCAGGAGTTCCCTGAGGGAGACCCACGATTTTCCTTTAAAAGTTGGTCTGAATTATTTCTGGCCTGGTCAAGTATTTTCTCGTTCCACCCTCATATTTCAGCCCCACACAAAAGCTAAATTGACAACTTTGCCCTGGAATACTTTAAAGGGCTCGGGCTATCAGCTGGCCACTCTAATCTGGGAGAACTGGGTTTGGTTCCCCACTCCTCCACTCGCAGCTGCTGGATGACCTTGGGCAAGCCATAGTTCTCTCAGAGCTGTTCTCAAGAGCAGTCCTCGAAAGAGCTCTCTCAGCCCCACCTACCTCCCAGGGTGTCTCTAGTGGGGAGGGGAAGGGAGATTGTAAGCCGCTCTGAGACTCCAAGTGAAGGGCGGGGTATAAAACCAATATCATCATCATCTTTTAAAAAACTGAACTTTACTCTGTTTGCCATTTTGTGGGTTCACATTGGGCAGAAAAACTGCATACTAATGTTTAACAGATATAGTACCCTGGATGCCAGCTGCAACGTGAGGCGGATACAAAAGGCAGGGGTAGGGAAGGAAACTTTGGGTCATTCTTCGCAGAGGGGGAGGGGCCGTAGTGCAGGGGTAGAGCATCTGCTTAGCGTGCCGAAGGTCCCGGGTTCAGTCCCCGGCATCTCCAGCTAAAAGGACCAGGCAGGAGGTGATGGGAAAGACCTCCGCCTGAGACTCTGGAGAGCTGTAATGAGGGGTGTGTGGCTCAGTGGAAGAGCCTCTGCCTGGCACGCAGAAGGTCCTGGGTTTAGTCCCCGGCATCTCCAGCTAAAAGGACCAGGCAGGAGGTGATAGGAAAAGACCTCTCTGCCTGAGACCCTGGAGAGCTGTAAAGAGGGGCTGTGGCTCAGTGGTAGAGCCTCTGCTTGGCATGCAGACGGTCCCGGGTTCAGTCCCCGGCATCTCCAGCTAAAAGGACCAGGCAGGAGGTGACGGGAAAGACCTCCGCCTGAGACCCTGGAGAGCTGTAATGAGGGGCCGTGGCTCAGTGGAAGAGCCTCTGCCTGTCACGCAGACGGTCCCGGATTCAGTCCCCGGCATCTCCAGCTAAAAGGACCAGGCAGGAGGTGACGTGAAAGACCTCCGCCTGAGACCCTGAAGAGCCGCTGCCAGTCTGAGTAGACAAGACTGAACTCGATGGCCAGGGGTCTGATTCTACACCAAACTGGTATAAAACAGTATGTATGCATGAAACAAGTGAGAAGTTTGCCTGTTGGAGTCGCATTAGATTTGAGTCTGGTGGCACCACGGCAACCCACAAGATTTTCAGGGTGTGAGCTTTCAAGGGTCGAGAGAGACCGTATCTGACTAATGGAGCTTTTGACTCTGAAAAACGTGTACCCTGATATTGGTCTTTGCCAGTGTGGTGTAGTGGTTAAGAGTGGCGGACAGTGTTCCCTCTAAGCTGAGTTAGTGTGAGCTAGCTCACAGAATTTTAGCCTCCACAGATTTTTGTCTTAGCTCAGGGAGGATGGCCCCAGAGCAAGCTAATTTATGCAGGAGCCAAATCGCTCACTCACAACTTTAATGCCAGCAGCTCACAAAGTAGAAATTTTGCTCACAAGACTCCGCAGCTTAGAGGGAACATTGGACTGGCGGACTCTAATCTGGAGAACTGGGGTTGATTCCCCATTCCACTTCCACATGAAGCCTGCTGGTGTGACCTTGGGTCAGTCACAAGTTCTCTCAGAGCTGTTCTCTCAGCCCCACCTACCTCACGGGGTGTCTGGTGGGGAAGGGAAGGCGATTGTAGGACACTCCCAAGACTCCTTCAGATAGTGAAGAGCGGGGTATAAAGCCAACTCTTCTTCTCTAAGGTGCTACTGGATTCAAATCTAGCTGTTCCTACTGCAGACTGACCAACATTGCTACCCCCTGAGACTGTTTCAGTCAGTATTTCTTCTGGGAAGTTCAGTTAGTAGATTATCTGGTTTTGTTGCTGACTCATTCTACTGCAGAAACCGGTTCATTAAGAAACAGCAGGATTGGTGCCAAGAGAGTAGAAGAAGAGATTGGATTTATACCCCACCCTTCACTACCCAAAGGAGTCTCAGAGCGGCTTACAAACTCCTTTCCCTTCCCCTCCCCACAACAGACGCCCTGTGAGGTAGGTGAGGCTGAGAGAACTCTGACAGAAACTGCTCTTTTTCAAGAACAGCTGTGCCAGAACTATGGCTTGCCCAAGGTCATCCAGCAGGTGCAAGTGGAGGAGTGGGGAATCAAACCCGGTTCTCCCAGATTAGAGTTCGCGCACTTAAACACGACACCAAACTGGCTCTCAAAGAAACGAGTTTTTAGTTCTGCTCTCTTCTGCTCTCAGTGTCATAGACTTTTAAAAGCCAATCTTTGCTTAAGTCAGGGTTGGGTGTAATTAAAATGGAAAGATTAAGAATATTACAACTGATGAAAACAGAACCCAGCAAACCTGAAGGCCTACCACTGTGGTGAAGCAATAATCTATATAAGTAGGTCAGTGATGGAGGTGGGGGAGAGACATCTATCAGTTTTGACAAAGTTGTCTTCCCGAATGTCCATTTCCAGTCTCTCTTGCTGCCAGACTGCTTGTTTGGTGTAGTGGTCAAGTGCGCGGACTCTAATCTGGGAGAACCGAGTTTCATTCCCCACTCCTCCACTTGCACCTGGCTGGATGACCTTGGGCAAGCCGTAGCTCTGATAAGAGCTGTTCTTGAAAAAGAGCCATTTCTGTCAGAGCTCTCTCAGCCTCACCTACCTCACAGGGTGTCTGTTGTGGGGAGGGGAAGGGAAAGGAGTTTGTAAGCCGCTCTGAGACACCTTTGGGTAGTGAAGGGCGGGGTATAAATCCAATCTCCTTTTGACAAAATGAACTGAAAATAAGCCACGGAAACCAGTTTTTAGTGCTTCTTTCATCTTCTGTTCTTAGTGTCTTAGACTGTAAAAGCTAACCTTTGCATAAGTCAGGGCTAGGTGTAATTAAAAACGATTTACACTAGGTTAAGCGGAATGTTACCACTGATGAGTAAATGCGGACAGACATTTGGAAATCGAGTATATGAAATTCAGGATGGACAGAAGGAAATATTTCTTTACGCAGCAAGTGATTAAAATGTGGAATTTAACCAGTCATAAAACGCCCTCCATTGTCCCATAAATTCTTCTTCCATTTCTCCTTTTAATATACTTCTCAATCTGTCCATTTCAGCAGATTCCATAATCTTCGTTATCAACTCATGAAGTGTTGGAATTTTTGGTATCCTCCATGTTGTTGCAAATAAAATTGTGGCTGCTGTTACAACATGTAAAATAAAGTATCTATGGTTCTTGGGAAGGCCTCGGCCTCTCTGCCCTGTTGTTGGCCCTCCAGAGGAACTGGTTGGCCCCTGTGTGAGACAGGATGCCGGACTAGATGGACCACTGGTTTGATCCAGCAGCGTTCGTCCTATATTCTTATAGTCCCTGGCATAAAGATGAATGTAAGCTTTATCTCCTTTTTTTTTTTAATTGGCAACTAGGAAGGATACAAGAACAGACAGAAACTTTAAAAGTGATAACCCTATTAATGCAAATATACACGGGGCATTGTTACTTCCGATTCCCTCCAAATTTTGCTGCCTTTATATAGCTGTGCTGTTGCAATCTAGAGTAATCTCACAGGGACTCAAAGTTGATTACACAGATTGAGTCAATACAGTCAACAAAATGTTACATTCAGTAGCGAACACATTGGGATTTTAGAAGTCTGGAATGACTAGAAAGTACGGAAGACTGGCATAAGTCACGACACATTAGGTCATAGGTGTCAAACATGCAGCCCGGGGGTCGGATCAGGCCCCTGGAGGGCTTCTCTCAGGCCCGCAGTGTAACTGGCTGTCTTCTGCTTCTCCTTCCAGTTCTGCTGCTGCTGCTGCATCATCGTAGGTTTGCAGCTTACAGATACACACCTGAACTGCACACTCTAGATTGCAACAGCACAGACATTTTGATGCAATAATTCAGAGCAAGAGGTGTCAGTTATCAGACTCTGTTGAATAAGCAAAATATTGCAAGAGTGCTAATGTTTTGAGCATGCTCTTATTTTAAGTAAAAAAAAAACCCTTTGTGTTTGTGTCCTTTATAAAGTTTATATATCCGCTACCTGGCATTACATTTTATGGGCTTAAAGTAGATGGTAACAGCCAAGAAGTACTTTAAAAAAGGATCCCAATAAAGGAAAACTCTATCCTGACTGCGCTCAATTAATGCCTCTTACAGCATTTTGCCTTGTGTAGAATCATCAGGAACTTCCTTTCAGTAATGTTCTGACATATCGGAGAAAGTCATGCATTTCTTGGAATGTACCAATTGAAAAACTGACCAGAGATGTAACATGTTCTTCATTTTCCTTCATCTGTTCAGAAGAAGATATCTTTCGAAACGGTTGAACATTCCAGAGATCATCTTTAACAACCTATAACAATAATAACTGTTGAATACCTTTATATATTTTGTACTTACCTTATGTGTTTTGTACTTCATGAATAACATTTGGAGGTTGGCAAACATGACCACGGAAACGTCTTCGGACAGTGCTGGCTCTTCGGCTTGGAAACGGAGATGAGCACCGCAACCCTAGAGTCGGATTCGACTGGCTTTCGAGCGAGGGAACCTTTACCTTTTACTAAGGATATAGTGGGGGGAAGTTTGAGGTCCATTAGGTCATAAATGGAGAGGGAATAGGAGGCTGATGTCCAGGGGAAGCAGGTCGCCAATTGTTAAAGGAACTGTCGTGGTTGTCCTCCAATGAGAATGTTAAGTGTAGGCTTGCCAACCTCCAGGTTGCACCTGGAGATCTGCAAATATAACTGTTCTCCAGGCTGCAGTGACCAGATCCCCTGTTGAAAATGTCTGTTTTGGAGGGCGAGCGCTACTGCATTACACCCTGCTGTGGTCCCTTCCAGTGTTCCCTCTAAGCTGAGTTGGTGTGAGCTAGCTCACAGTTTTTTAGCCTCCGGCTCACACATTTCTGTCTCAGCTCAGGAAGGAGGGGCTCCAGAGCCGACTGATTTATGCAGTAGCCAAATCGCTCGCTCACAACTTTAATGCCGGTAATGCCAGTAGCTCACAAAGCAGAATTTTTGCTCACAAGACTCCACATCTTAGAGGGAACATTGGTCCCTTCCCGTCTCCACCCCTCCAAATTTCACGTGTTGCCCAACTCAGAGCTGGCGGCCCAAGTTAAGTGGCTGTTAAATGTACAGGCCCGGCTGGATTCCCCATCACCATCACCACCCAAATTCCGCCACCCCAATGAAAAGTGTCCATGAATGCATCCACAGGGATTGCAGTCAGCTAACCCATGAGATCTGGAGACGCCAAAGCGCCCTATAAATGCTACGCAGCGCTGCTGTTGTTTTGACACCTGCATCTGTAAATACTATGCAAATTGCTCGCGTGCCATCCCCCACCAATGCTAGTCTTTTGTCGGTCGTCATGGCTACTCAGAATGCCAATCATACCTTCCATCTCGCCCGCTAGCACTCATCCCTCCTCCTTACTGGGCGGGAGGCTTGTCGCTCTCGCTGCTGGAAGAGGCGGTTGGCTGGAGCGATTCCGTTCGGCGTACCACCCCCTTCAGGCCTAATAGCCTTCAAGCGCCCTGGTGTGTGTGTGTTTTAAACGTGTCAATCTCCTTCCGAGGACGGCGCTCATTGGACGGATTTTGTCCTTTCCGCGTTCGCCGTCCTCATTGGTCGGCTCATCCGTCGCTCTCCTGGAGGGCCGCCACGAGTGGCGGAGGCTGGAGGGAAACGCCTTCCCGCTGCTGCTGAGGAGCGGGCGGTAAGGGAGGGGGGGTCGGCGCAGGCGCAGCGCTCCCCTCGGCGACTGTCGCGGCGGCGAATGGGGCCGGGCGGCACTGCGGAGGATGGAGCCGCTGCAGAACGGAGGCAGCGAGGAGACGGCTGAGGCGGCGCCTCCC